>NC_029793.2:109115466-109121178 GCF_000816755.2 Arachis ipaensis | reverse complement strand
AATGTTAAGGCAATCAGAAGCTTTTTGGGGCATGCAGGATTCTATAGGAGGTTTATAAAGTATTTTTCAAAAATTGCAAAACCTCTGAGCAATATGCTAGCTGCTGACACGCCATTTGTGTTTGACACAAAGTGTCTGCAGGCGTTTGAGACCCTAAAAGCTAAGCTGGTCACAGCACCAGTTATTTCTGCACCAGACTGGACATTACCATTCGAACTAATGTGTGATGCCAGTGACCATTCCATTGGTGCAGTATTGGGACAGAGGCATAACAAGCTTCTGCATGTCATTTATTATGCTAGCAGTGTTTTAAATGATGCCCAGAAAAATTACACAACCACAGAAAAAGAATTACTTGCAGTGGTTTATGCCATTGACAAGTTTAGATCCTACTTAGTAGGATCAAAAGTGATTGTGTACACTGACCATGCTGCACTTAAATATCTACTCACAAAGCAGGATTCAAAGCCCAGGCTCATAAGATGGGTGTTGCTTCTGCAAGAGTTTGATATAGAAATAAGAAACATAAAAGGGACAGAGAATCAAGTAGCTGATCACCTGTCCCGGATAGAACCAGTAGCAGGAGCATCCCTCCCTCCTACTGAGATCTCTGAAACCTTTCTGGATGAGCAATTGTTTGCTATTCAGGAAGCTCTGTGGTTTGATGACATTACAAACTATAAGACACAAGGTTCTCCTTCTGTAACCATGGAGAGGAAGCATGAAAAGCTTCTCTCACTGCAGAGTCAACCAAAGCCCCCACAGTCAAACTCTAAGTTTGGTGTTGGGAGGTCCCAACCTTGCTCTGATTATCTGTGAGGCTCCATGAGAGCTCACTGTCAAGCTATTGACATTAAAGAAGCGCTTGTTGGGAGGCAACCCAATGTTATTTAATTATATCTATTTATTTTCCATTGCTATTTTATGTTTTGTTTAGGTTGATGATCATGTGAAGTCACAAAAACAAATGGAAAATCAAATATAGAATGAAAAACAGCATGAAAAATAGCACACCCTGGAGGAAGATCATTCTGGCGTTTAAACGCCAGAAACAAGCATCTGTCTGGCGTTTAACGCCAGAAACAAGCACCAAGTTGGTGTTTAACGCCAGAAACAAGCATCAGTCTAGCGTTAAACGCCAGAAACAGGCTACATTTAGGCGTTTAACGCCAGAAACAGGCAGCAGTCTGGCGTTAAACGCCAGGATTGCACAGTAAGGGCATTTTGTACGCCTAATTAGAGCAGGGATGCTAAATCCTTGACCCACTGGATCTGTCGACCCCATAAGATCCCCACCTACCTCACCATTCAAATTCAAACCATTTCCCTCCCAAACCCACCCATTCACACACTTTCATCTCCTCCATCTTCTCCACTTCTTTCTTCTTTTGCTCGAGGACGAGCAAACCTTTTAAGTTTGGTATGGTAAAAGCATTGCTTTTGTTTTTCCATAATTCAGTTGTAGAGTAATTGACTGCAGATCAAAGAGCTATGAGGAAAGAGCAACAAAGGCAAGGAAGAGACATAGAGGAGCTCAAGAGCACCATTGGTTCTTCAAGAAGAGGAAGACGCCACCCTCATTAAGGTGGACCCATTCCTTAATCTCCTTGTTCTTATTTTCCTATTTTCCGTTTACTATGCTTCATGTTTAATTATGTTTGTGTCTTTACTATATGATCACTAGTATCTAAGTGTCTATGTCTTAAAGATATGAATGTCCTATGAATCCATCACCTTTTTTAAATAAAAATTGTTTTCTGAAAAAGAAAAAGAAGTACATGAATTTTGAATTTTAAAATAGTTTAATTATTTTGATGTGGTGGCAATACTTTTCGTTTTCTGAATGAATGCTTGAACAGTGCATATGTCTTTTGAATTTATTGCTTATGAATGTTAAAATTGTTGGCTCTTGAAAGAATGAAGAAAAAGGAGAAATGTTATTTGATAATCTGAAAAATCATAAAAATGATTCTTGAAGCAAGAAAAAGCAGTGAAGAATAAAGCTTGCAGAAAAAAAAATGCAAAAAAAAAGAGAGCAAGAAAAAGAAAAAAGCAAGCAGAAAAAGCCAAAAGCTCTTTAAACCAAAAGGCAAGAGCAAAAAGCCAATAGCCCTTAAAACCAAAAGGCAAGGGTAATAAAAAGGATCCAAGACTTTGAGCAATAGTGGATAGGAGGGCCTAAAGGAATAAAATCCTGGCCTTAGCGCCTAAACCAAGCTGTCCCTAACCATGTGCTTGTGGCGTGAAGGTGTCAAGTGAAAACTTGAGACTGAGCGGTTAAAGTCGAGGTCCAAAGCAAAAAAACAGAGTGTGCTTAAGAACCCTGGACACCTCTAATTGGGGACTTTAGCAAAGCTGAGTCACAATCTGAAAAAGTTCACCCAGTTATGTGTCTGTGGCATGTATGTATCCGGTGGTAATACTGGAAAACAGAGTGCTTAGGGCCACGGCCAAGACTCATAAAGTAGCTGTGTTCAAGAATCAACATACTGAACTAGGAGAATCAATAACACTATTTGAATTCTGAGTTCCTATAAATACCAATCGATCTGAACATCAAAGGATAAAGTGAGATGCCAAAACTGTTCAGAAGCAAAAAGCTAATAGCCCCGCTCATCTAATTAAGACTGATCTTCATAGATATTTTTGGAATTCATTGTATATTCTCTTCTTTTTATCCTAATTTATTTTTAGTTGCTTGGGGACAAGCAACAATTTAAGTTTGGTGTTGTGATGAGCGGATAATTTATACGCTTTTTGGCATTGTTTTTACTTAGTTTTTAGTATGATTTAGTTGGTTTTTAGTATACTTTTATTAGTTTCTAGGAAAAATTCATATTTCTGGACTTTACTATGAGTTTGTGTGTTTTTCTGTAATTTCAGGTATTTTCTGGCTGAAATTGAGGGAGCTGAGCAAAAATCTGATTCAGGCTGAAAAAGGACTGCTGATGCTGTTGGATCCTGACCTCTCTGCACTTGGAATGGAATTTCTGGAGCTACAGAAGTCCAATTGACGCGCTTCTAATTGTATTAGAAAGTAGACATCCACGGCTTTTCAGAAATATATAATAGTCCATACTTTGCTCAAGGATAAACGATGTAAACTGGCGTTCAACGCCAGTTCCATGTTGCAGTCTGGCGTCCAGCGCCAGAAACACGTTACAAGTTGGAGTTCAACGCCAGAAACAGGTTACAGCCTGGCGTTGAACGCCCAAAACAGCCCAGGCACGTGAGAAGCTTTAGTCTCAGCCCCAGCACACACCAAGTGGGCCCCAAAAGTGGATTTCTGCACTATCTATCATAGTCTACTCATTTTCTGTAAACCTAGGTTACTAGTTTAGTATTTAAACAACTTTTAGAGATTTATTTTGGACCTCATGACATTTTTAGATCTGAATTTTGTACTCTTTGATGGCATGAGTCTCTAAACTCCATTGTTGGGGGTGAGGAGCTCTGCAGCGTCTTGATGAATTAATGCAATTATCTTTGTTTTTCATTCAAACACGCTTGTTCCTATCTAAGATGTTCATTCGCGCTTCACTATGAAGAAGGTGATGATCCGTGACACTCATCACCTTCCTCAATCCATGAACATGTGCCTGACAACCACCTTCGTTCTACATCAGATTGAATGAGTATCTCTTAGATTTCTTAATTAGAATCTTCGTGGTATAAGCTAGAATTGATGGCGGCATTTATGAGAATTCGGAAAGTCTAAACCTTGTCTGTGGTATTCCGAGTAGGATTCAAGGATTGAATGGCTGTGACGAACTTCAAACTCGCGATTGTTGGGCGTAGTGACAGACACAAAAGAATCAAGGGATTCTATTCCGACATGATCGAGAACTAACAGATGATTAGTCGTGCTGTGACAGAGCATTTGGACCATTTTCACTGAGAGGACGGGAAGTAGCCATTGACAACGGTGACACCTTACATACAGCTTGCCATGGAAGGAGCCTTGCGTGTGTGAAGAGGAGTACAAGAGAAAAACTGAAATAAAGAAGACAAAGTATCTCCAAAACCCCAACATATTCCCCATCATTGCACAATAAGTATTTATATTTATGCCCTTTGACTCTTTACAATTGAAGTTGAAAAACACTGTTGTTGGCCTCCTGACTAAGAATAATAAGATAACCATAGCTTGCTTCAAACCAACAATCTCCGTGGGATTCGACCCTTACTCACGTAAGGTATTACTTGGACGACCCAGTGCACTTGCTGGTTAGTGGTACTAATTGTGAAAAGTGTGATTCACAAATCGTGCACCAGAAAGCTACTCCCAAACCACCGGCAAGGAAAGGAACAAAAAGAGCACTAGTTGCGGAGCCACCCGTCCACTTGCACGTCTTAGCATGCACTGAGGATGGTGCAATATTTAAGTGTGGGGAGGTCGATACCGATCTCTATGGGTTAGTTATTTTCTTCTCAACACCAATATTTTACTTTATTTGTTAGTTCATTTTTGCATTTGCATGTTCAATTGCATGTTTGTTTGATTTTATGCATTTAGTTACTACTTGGTTAAAGTAATAAATTTCTTTTCAAGACTCTATTTTATAATATTTTACTAATTTAAATTGAAAAAAAATTTGTGTTAAATTTGTTGGAAGTTGTATTTGGAACATGGGTTATAACTAAGAACACACAACCTGTGAGATTTTGAGCTTATTTATATGGTTACATTATTTAACCATAAATTTTTATTCTTGTGTGTTCTCTTCTCTATGATTGCAATCTTTACTTTGTTTTATTCTATATGTCCAATGTTTAGTATATTTACATGCTTGCATATGATTGAGGCCATTACTTGTTTTAGCTCACCTATCCCAAATAGCCTACCCTTTCAATTACCTTTGTTAGCCACTTTGAGCCTTTTAATCCCCATTTATTCTATATTTTACCACATCACTAGCCTTAAGCGGAAAAACAAGTAATCATCCCAATTGAATCTTTGGTTAGCTTAAGATAGAGATTGTGTATCAACTAAGTGTGGAAAAACTATGGGAACATGGGTTAATAAGGAAATGTGTTATGTCTTTACTTTGATAAAATATTGGGAATTTAGGTATCTACTCATGTGAGACCAGAAAAATAAAAAAAATACATGTGCATTGATAAGTTATGTTTATTTTTCTATTTAAAAAGATAAAAATAAAAAATAAATAAAAAAATCAAAAAAATATTCAATAAATAAGTAAATAAATAAGGGGACAAAATTACCCCAATGCTAAGTTAAGTTAAGGAAAAGATCAATGCATATGTGATAAAAATTAAAAGAAAGGTTGATGCATGAGTATGAGATGAAAAAAATGGGAATTTTGGGTAGTTAGGCATGATTTTAGAGTTATATAGAGTATGAGTATGTTAGGTGAGAGCTTTGACTAGTCAAAGATTCAATTTATAGCTCACTTAGCCATATATATATCTTCACCTTTACCTTAGCCCCATTACAACCTTGAAAATACCTCATGATGTTTGCATTGGTACATTAAATACTTGTTGATTGGTTAGAAGAAGAACAAAGATTAGAAAGCATGACTAGAGAAGAGTAGAGTGATTAACCCTAGACACTTGAGAGATTAGAGTGATATACACTACTAGTGAGGGTTCAATGCTTGATTCTAGGTTCCCTGCTTTCATGAGCTGTCTTCTTACAAGTTTACTTGTCTTTTATTGTATAATTTGAATTAGTAAAATCTGATTTAT
>NC_029793.2:109083225-109113736 GCF_000816755.2 Arachis ipaensis | reverse complement strand
AATGCTAAGTTAAGTTAAGGAAAAGATCAATGCATATGTGATAAAAATTAAAAGAAAGGTTGATGCATGAGTATGAGATGAAAAAAATGGGAATTTTGGGTAGTTAGGCATGATTTTAGAGTTATATAGAGTATGAGTATGTTAGGTGAGAGCTTTGACTAGTCAAAGATTCAATTTATAGCTCACTTAGCCATATATATATCTTCACCTTTACCTTAGCCCCATTACAACCTTGAAAATACCTCATGATGTTTGCATTGGTACATTAAATACTTGTTGATTGGTTAGAAGAAGAACAAAGATTAGAAAGCATGACTAGAGAAGAGTAGAGTGATTAACCCTAGACACTTGAGAGAGTCAGAGTGATATACACTACCAGTGAGGGTTCAACGCTTGATTCTATGTTCCCTACTTTCATGAGCTATCTTCTTACAAGTTTACTTGTCTCTTATTGTGTGATTTAAATTAGTGGAATCTGATTTATGTTTGTCTTGAAGAATTTATTTACTTTTAACCAAGTAGGTAGAAGCATTTCACATTTAGTTGCATTCATATAGATAGATTGCATTTCATACATTTTATCATTCCTCTTCACTCTTATAGCTTCTCTTGAGCTTAGTATGAGGACATGCTAATGTTTAAGTGTGGGGAGGTTGATAAACCACTATTTCATGGTTTATCTTGTGCTCAATTGAGTGGTTTTTATCAACTCTTTACCCACTTATTCATACTATTTGCATGGTTTTACTTTTTCCTTCTGAATTTTGTGCTATGATTGAAAACATGCTTCTTTGGGCTTTAAATTTGCTATGTTTAATCCTCTCTTATTACCATTCGATGCCATGATATGTGCGTTAAGTGTTTTCAGAGATTACAGGGCAGGAATGGCTTAGAGGATGGAAAGGAAGCATGCAAAAGTGGAAGGAATACAAGAAATTGAAGGAACTGCTAAGCTGTCCAGCCTGACCCTCTCGCACTAAATCGATCATAACTTGAGCTACAGAGGTCCAAATGATGTGGTTTCAGTTGTGTTGGAAATCTAACGTCCGGGGCTTCGAAATGATATATAATTTACTATATTGGCCGTAAAGATAGGCGACGCGAACGCGTGCTCCACGCCGACGCGTCGCAGTGACGAAAAACCAGCGTGGCAGATTTCGTCCCCAGCGATTTCTGGGCTGTTTTTGACCCAGTTTTCGGCCCGGAAAACACAGATTAGAGGCTATAAAGTGGGGAAATGCATCCATTTGTCATACAACAATTCATACAACATTCGCATATTAGAAGATCAATCGTCCAAAATAACCATGAGCAGCCACAATATTATAGGTTTCTTCCTTTTGACCGAATCTGTATCCTTCATTAGCAGATTCATTTTCTGTGGTTTCCCTAATCAAAATAAAGAATAATGAATTTCTGCGTTCCAATTCTATAAAATGGAGAATCAAATAATCTAAAAATTTTTACTCTTTACTCAAGTTATCACTAAAGAAAAACCCAACAACTTTTCATTAATTCACAATTTTTAGGTTTTAGATGTAGCTTTTAGAGAGAGAGAGGCTCTCTCCTCTCTCTTAGGATTTAGGATTAGGATTAGGATTTAGAATTTCTATTATGATTAGGCTACTTCTCTTCATTCTAAGTTCAATATTCCTTTAATTTATTTTTTACTTTTATTTATTCTATTACTTTAATTGTTATTTATCTTTTCAATTTGGTTTATGAACTCCATGTTATAATTGATATCTTTATTTAATATAGTTTGAGGTATTTCAGACTTATGATGGCTTTCTTTAATTTATGTTATTAATGATTCTAATTATTCCAAATAATTTTTATTCAAGTAGATTTTCTTCCCTTTTGGCTTTGGTTGAGTAATTGGTGACACTTGAGTTATCAAACTCAGTTGTTGTTTGAACATTGGAATTTGCTGATTGACTTGGATCCCTCTAAAGCTAGTCTTTCCATAGGAGTTGACTAGGACTTGAGGAATCAAGTTAATTAGTCCACTTGACTTTCCTTTATTTAGTAAGGATTAACTAAGTGGAAGCAATAACAATTCTCATCACACCTGATAAGGATAACTAGGATAGGATTTTCGGTTCTCATACCTTGCCAAAAATTTTTCTAATTATTAATTTATTTTTTTGTTATTTAAATTACTTGTTCCTTATTTCAAAAACCCAAAAATATACCTTTTTCCATAACCAATAATAAATCATACTTCCCTGCAATTCCTTGAGAAGACGACCTGAGGTTTGAATACTTCGGTTATAAATTTTATTGGGTTTTGTTACTTGTGACAACCAAACTTTTGTACGAAAAGATTCTCTGCTGGTTTAGAAACTATACTTACAACGCGATTATTTTTATAAAATTTCTTTACTGGTAAGAATCTGATCGTCAAGGCACCGTACTGAGCATTTTGGAGGCCTTCTTAAAGCAAAGAACTATTTTTTTGGGTTATGGTGTGTGAATCCCTACACTTCGTACAACTGTACCAGCAAGTACACTGGGTCGTCCAAGTAATACCTGAGTGAGTCAGCATCGATCTCACGAGAATTATGGTTTGAAGCAAGCTATGGTTATCTTGTAGGTCTTAGTTAGTCAGATAGAAGAGTTATTGGTTTGAATTTGGAAGATGGAATTACAATGTTTGAGAATAAGAATAAGAAGATGGATGATGCTTGGAGTTGTTTTGTCTTTCTGGATTAACTCTGGTATTACTGTCTTCTTTAATTGTGGATGATTTCTTCTATGGCAGGCTGTATGTGATTGACGCTAGTTTGAGCAGCTGCCAATGCTCCTCCAGATTTAAACCACAGGGTTAGTGTGGATCCATTCTGATTGAGGGTGAAGCTCTTACAGTTCATTCTCCTTAGTGATCCTACTTAAAACGCCACAGACAAGGTTGAATCTTCCAGATCGGAGGATGCTGCGCCTTTGTGTTCTAGTCTCTACCATAGGGACCCTAATCTCCCCATACTTCGGCTAAACTGGTGTCTCGCGAAGTCCCCAATGAAGTCGTGGATTAGCCATCTGAGAGATGTATAATCAAGCTGATGGTTCATCATTGTCCGATGAAAGACGCACTCTGAACCCATGTAGAATGTGATAACCTTATGCCAGTTCAACGTATTCATGTTGATGAAGAACGAAGATACATTTTAGAACAGAGAATCAAACGCAAATTAAAGAGGAACGGTAATCTTTTATTAATCCATAAAGCTCAGCAGGGCTCCTCCCCTCAACCTAGGAGGTTTAGAAACTCATACTGTTATGAAATACACAATGTGGTAAACGAAAATTGGCAAATCTCCCTTATGAGAGATGTAAAAAGTCTTTAAATACTAAGCTAATGACTAAGGATTACATAAAAAAAAGGGTAAAACAGTCATTTTAGTGCTAAAATCTACTTCTGGGGTCCACTTGCTGAGTGTTTAGGCTGAGCTTTGATAAGATCCACGTGCTAGGAGGTCTCTAGGGTGTTGAACGCTGGCTAGGGGGTCCTTTCTGGGGGTTTGGACACTGGTATCTGCTCCTTGGGTGCTAGACGCCTGGAAGGGGGCAGGAAGCTGGCGTTGAATGCCAGTTTTGGGCCTTCTAATCTGAAGCAAAGTTTGAACTATGATATATTTCTGGAAAGATCTAGAAATCAGCTTTCCAGAGTCATTAAGAACGCTCCATTTGGACTTTTGTAGCTCTAGAAAAACTCATTCGAGTGCAAGGAGGTCAGATCTGGACAGCATCTGCAATGCTTTCTCTATCTCTGAATCAGACTTTTGCTCCAGCTCCTCAATTTTAGACAGAAAATGCCTGAAATTGCATAAAAATACACAAACACAAAGTAGAATCCAAAAATATAAATTTAACACTAAAACCTATAAAAACATACTAAAAACTAAACAAAACATACTAAAAACTATAGAAAAACAATGCCAAAAAGCACATAAAATATCCGCTCATCACAACACCAAACTTAAACTGTTGCTTGTCCCCAAGCAACTAAAAAAATAGTAGCATAAAAAGAAGATTAAGAAACAATAAATCTCAGAGTTTCTAATGAAGCTCGGTTTCAATTAGATGAGCGGGACTTAGTAGCTTTTTGCTTCTGAACATTTTTGGCATTTCACTATCCATTGAAACTCAGAAATGTTGGCATCCTTAGGAACTTAGAATCTAGATGGTATTATTGACCCTCTTAGTTAAGTTCTTTTTTATTATTGAACACAGCTTTTTAGAGTCTTGGCCGTGGCCCTAAGTACTTTGTTTTCCAGTATTACCACCGGCTACATAAATGCCACAGACACTTTAACTGGGTGAACCTTTTCGGATTGTGATTCAGCTTTGCTAGAATCCCCAGATAGAGGTGTCCAGAGTTCTTAAGCACACTCTTTTTGCTTTGGATCACGAATTTAACTGCTCAGTCTCAAGCTTTTCACTTGACACCTTCACACCACAAGCACATGCTTAGGGACAGCTTGGTTGAGCCGCTGAGGCCAGGATTTTGTTTCCTTTATGCCCTCCTAACCATTGATACTCAAAGCCTTGGATCCTTTTACCCTTGCCTTTTGGTTTAAAGGGTTATTGGCTTTTTCTGCTTTTTATTTTTCATTTTTTTTCGCATGCTTTATTATATTTTTTTTCTTTTATTGCAACATTCTTTTTCTTTTTCTTTTTGCTGCTTTTTCTTGCTTCAAGAATCAATTTTTGAGAATTTTCAAATTACTAATAATATTTCTCTTTCATCATCATTCTTTCAAGAGCCAATATTCATAAATTCCAACTTCAAATATGCATTGTTCATTGATGGGAGTAAAAATACCGGTTAAGAATTTCTGAAAAGTATTTTCTAAAATAGCGTTGCAAGCACAATCTTAACCGACGAAATTCCCACTATCAATTTATAATGTGTGTCACAATTAATAATAAATAACCGGGACTAGAATCCCGGGTCGTTTCCCTAAAAGTTGGCATAAGATGTAAATTATTGGTCAGGATATTTTCTGAATATTTTTGAGGTTGAGAATGTAAAAATAAATAACTAAAAATTAAAGTAATGATAAAATAACAAGAGGTGATATGTATTCAAAATAAAAGGCCTTGGTCAGGGGAGAGAATTGGTGTTTCTATCCTTGTTGTCTTTCCGGAGTATAATAGTAAAAGTTTATTGCTTCCATTTAGTTATCCTCTAACAATTGAAGGAAAGTCAAGTGGTTGTCACTAACTCTGATTTACAAGTCCTAGTCACTTCGTGGGGAAGGACTAGAGTTGGTAAAAATTGAGTTAGCCAGCAATTTCCAATTACATATTAATACTTGAGTGTCACAACTCAAGGGTTTCCAATTATCAACCCCCAACCAAGTTGGGAGCTTTACTCCATTAACATGAATGCCATTTTCATAAACACATAATAGGAGTAAATAAAAGACATGATAATTATGAGAAATTAATTTAATTAAAAATTGCACTAACAATAATCAACAAGGATCAAACAAGCAATAAAAATAAACATAAAAATACTTCAATACATTAATAAAATTCAAAAAAGACAAGATCCAAACATGAATTCAAAACAATTAAATGGAAAAGAGTAATTGAGTTATTGGAGAAGAAAACTATAAGGATAATGACTCCAATTGAAGGTAGTAGCAGCTCTCTCAAAATCCCATTCAAAGCAAAACTAAGAACATCAAAACCCTTGAGAAAAATAGTTGTTTCTCTCTCTAGAATTCAATACTAAAAAAAAAAACTAAAATGAAAAGTGAAGTCTTCAGTCTCAGCTCTATCCCTAGCTCTAGTCTGTGTTTTCGGGATTGAAACTGGGTCCAAATCAGCCCAAAAATCGCCCCCAACGAGTTCTGTTAAGTACAGCACGTGACGCTCTGTCACACGTACGCGTCGTTGAACCTTGCACCTGGCCACGCGTACGCGTTAGTCACACGTACGCGTCGCTGAACGACACTGCTGGTCACGTGCACGCGTCAGCCATGCGTTCGCGTCGCTCCTCGCTTCTCAACTCCTTAGTTTCTTGTGTTTCTTCCACTTTAACATGCTTCATCTTCTTCCTTTTAAGCCATTCATGCCCTGTAACCCTGAAAACACTTAATAACCACATCACGGCATCGAATGGTAATAAAAGAGAATTAAAAATTAACAATTTGGAGGCCTAAGAAGCATATTTTCAATCATAGCACAAAATTAGGAAGGAAACTTAAAAACATGCAATTTACATGAATAAGTGTGAGAATAGTTGACAAAACCCACTCAATTCAGTCCAAAATATATCATAAAATAGTGGTGTATCAAATCTCCCGATACTTAAACGTTAGCATGTCCTCATACTAAGCTCAATGAAAACAGAAGAGTGAAGGGAAAATGGTGAGACTTATGCAATGCGATTTATCTATAAGAATGTAACTACATGCTAAATGCTTCTACCTACTTAGTTAAAAGTAAAAAAATTCTCCAAGACAAACATAAACTGGATTTCACTAATTCAAATCACACAATAAAGCACAAGTAAACTTGCAAGAAGAAAGCTCATGAAAGGCGGGAACAAAGAATTGAGCGTCATACCCTCACTGGAAGTGTATACACTCTCATCACTCTAGTGTTTGAGGGTCGATTATCTCGCTTCTCTACTAATATTGCTTTCCAAGGCTTGCTCTTCTTCTACCAATCAATAAAAATTTAATGCACAAATACACATATCAAGAAGTCTTTTCAAGGGTTGTAATGGGGTTAGGGTCAAGGTAGGAATGTATTTGGTTAAGTGGACTAAAATCCGAATCCTTGATTAAGCTAAACTTCTCACCTAACCTAAGACATTCCATGTTATCATAATGCAAAGCCTAGCCGCCCATTAACTATTTTTCCACAAATCCATGCAGCTTGATATCTTTTGAGTACAAATCATATGCATTAGTTCACTTATTAGGCTTGGGACATCTTGTCCCCTTTTTATTGCTTTTTCTTTTTCTTTTCTTTTCCTTTCTTTATTATTCATATTTTTTTCCCTTTTTTTCTTTTTTTTTTTCAGTGAGTTAATGCATATGATTAATGTGCTAGATGCATGAACAAGTGCCCAAACTGTTTTCACACTTTCATATAATAATGTAAAATACCCAATTTCCTAACCAAGTAATTCCCAAACCCAAATTCCCCACACTTAGTTCATATGCACTCTCACTAGTCTAAGCCAACCAAGGATTCAAATTAGGGACATATATTGTTTTCCGCTTAGATTTAATGATGTGCTAAAATAAAGAATAAATGGGGTAAAATAGGCTCGATATTGGGTTGCAAAGGGAAATGAAAGGGTAAGGCCATATGGGTATGTGAGCTATAGTAAAATAAGGCCTCAGTCACTTAAGTGCATGCATACATCAAACAATGGAAATATAGAATCAAGCAAGATAAATATCACAATTTTAGAGAGAACAACACACACTAAAATAAAACATTGGTTGATAAGATGCAACCAATCAAATAGGTTCAAAATCTCACTGGGTTTTGTGTGTTCGAGCTCTAAAATCATGTTCCAAAATAAAATTCTTCAAGCAAGTTTAAAAAGTTTTAATTCAAATTAGTGAAATGCTTTAAAGCAGTGTCTTGAAAAAGAATTTATCACTTCAACCAAGTAGTACCTAAATGCAAGCAACTAACTACTTCATGCAAGTTAACCTATCTAACAAAAAAAATTAAAATATTGGTGTTGAGAGAGAGAATTGTTACCTTTGGGAGTCAGTTACCGACCTCCCCACACTTAATGCTTAGCACGGTCCTCCGTGCCATTAGTGATCCGCAAGGTGGGTCTGGGATCTCCACTTCCAAAGGCTAAATGATGGGGAGACAGGGGCGCCTCCATGTCTATATCTTGATTACTCACCTCGCCATCAATGGAAGTAGAGTCCGAGGTGTCGGGTTCCTCCATAGGTGGGTTAGAACACCCAATGAGCTCCTTTAAGTAATCATAGTGATGCTTGTTGCGTCGCTCCATCTGCATTATTCTCCGGCCTTGCCGGTCTACCGTCTTGATGAGCTCAAGTAACAACTGGTGGGTGGATGGTGCATGTGGTGTCTTTGTTGGTAGAGCAGAGAATGAAGGGGCGTTGAAGGACAGGTCTTCATTCCGGCTCACAGGTGGCACTGGAGGTCTGATATATTTCCCATTCTGGACAAGTTCATCATCCCTAGGAATCATGGTTCTCGTATCCCCAGCCCGATAGGAGACTCCTGCTGCAGATACCAAGTCTGTAACCAATGCAGAAAAAGGTATGTTGCCCGCTATTTGCACTCGGCCCATAGCTTGTTAGATGACTCGTGGCAAGTTGAGAGGTTTCTCTGTGAGGATGCACCAGATAAGAACGGCCATGTCAGCAGTGAAACTGGACTCATGAGTGCTCGGAAATATGTAGTGGGACATGATCTGTGCCCATACTCGAGCCTCTATAGTGAGGTCTTGGGCTGAGATGCTCTTGGGTCTAGTCCTGTATTGCCCATAGATCCCATCGCTTTCGGGTTGGGTGATGACTCTGTGGACAAGGTTCTAGTCGATTGAAAAGTCTTACGCTCAAGCTCTACCTCTTGATAGGCATCCAGCCCATCCGGACTAGGTAAGAGACCAAGTACTTCCTGAATAGAACCTTCCAAGATAGGGACTTGCTTTTGGTGCACAAAAACTGACTGAAGGGTAGGCGAGTAATATTTGGCATAGAATTCAACTACCCAAGAGAGATTAGCTTGTCGCGGCTGCCTCTACAAGAATCCCCACTGTCTCCGTTCAATGCGGGACACCACAAATTCAACGAAGTGTGCTGAAAGAATGAGGAGGTTCTCATTGTGGTAGTTTCTCTCTATTAAGACGGGGAACATCCACTCACAATAGTGGTTAGTGAATCGTGCGGAGTCCTATGCAGTAAATTCCTTCTCCGTTTCATCAACTCAGATGGTTGCGCCTTAGCCGGTGCTCTTTTAGTTTCCTTCTTTGCCATTGTCCTCTTAGAAGCCTTCTCTTTTCCTCTCTTGATGGCCATCCTGAAAAAGGAAGAAAAGGAAGGAATATTAAATTTAGAAAAATAAACACCGGAAGTAAGAAAGTGCAAGTGATAATGAATGCCAAAGAGAAAGAAAGTGTCTTAAATACATGGTAGCTACAACATGCAAGTAAGACGCCAAGTAAAATCATGAAGGCATATCATAACAACTAGATGCAAGAGGGATAAAAGCATGCAGGTAACAAGCATGAGAAGAATAGCTCTAGCATCAATATTAAAAACAAGAAGTAAGGTAATCAATCCAAGTGTATAGGAGACCCAAAATAGAATGTCAATTGTCAAAGCAAACCTCATAACACAAACATGTTAAGAAATATCAAAATAATCCACAAAATAAAATTCCAACACCAACATAAAAATACAAGAAGAGAAAAGAATTAAAAAGAAATTACAAATAACAAAATTAAGATGCAAATAAAAATAATTAAAATATTCAAACGTAAGAAACAGAATAAAAATTAAAGAGTAGAAGAAAGTAAGAAAAAGAAACCTTGAAAAGAAGATGAAAAGAGGGAGATAAATAGGAGAAAGAATGAGAGAACATGGGTAGGAAGAGAGAAAGGAAAGGAAAGAAAATTGTGGCTGCCGGAGTTGGGGGTCTGACGGTAGTAGTGGAGGGGGGCGAGAAATAAGGAAGAAGTAGAAAGAAAGAAAGAAGAAGAATGAAGAAGAGTTAGGATTAGAGAAAGAAAAGATGAGTGAAAGAAACGGAGATCTGGGCGGCGCGCTGATTTAATTGAATTCGCGTTGTGACGCGTGCGCGTCGCCCACACGTACGCGTGGGTAAGCAGAAGTCCAAGTGATGCGTAAGCGTCGGTCACGCGTACGCGTGACTACTCATCGCGCCAGACGCACGCTTCCAGCATAATACTGGCACAACTCTCAGGTTTTCGTACCAGAGTATGATTTTTCATACGACGCGTACGCGTTGCTCACGTACACATGTGAGAGGATGAAATTGCTGGTGACACGTACGTGTGTGTCACGCGAATGCATGGGATGGGTTGTGCGCCAGGCACCCATCCCGCACAGTTCCAGCTCAACTCTCGAGAAAATATACCAGAGAGCGCTAGCGTCCCTACGACGCGTGCGCGTCGATGACGCATACGCGTGGGATGCGCCCTTTTTTTTATTTTTTTTAACTCAGAACAAAAGTGAAACATGCTTATATGAAAATTAACAAAGACACTTAATGAAACAAAAATAAGCAAAGAAATAACATAGAACTATAAAAATGGAATATCATACCATGGTGGGTTGCCTCCCACCTAGCACTTTTCTTTAACGTCCTTAAGTTGGACGGTCCATAGGCTCAGCCCTCTTCCTTTGCTGGATCCTTCAAGAGGAATGATGATGGCCTAAAGTGGGTTAGGAATTTTTCTCAAAATAGAATTAGCGTTACAAGTATAGTTCCCAACCCGACAATTGGCCAACAATTAAATTTAATTCAAGGGATTATCACAATTCAATACAAATATTATAAACTGGAACTTTTAATTCCCAGGTCGTCTTTCCTAGGAGTTGCAATTAATGTGATCAATTATTGGCTATGATGGGAAAATGGGGAATTAAGATCGCAGGTAATGTAAATAGCAAGAAAGTAAATGTGCATGCAAGAAATTAAAGTCAAAGCAATTAAATGCAAGGGAAATAATCAAGGAAAAGGGAATTCAAATGCATTAAAAACATCTTGGCATGGATTGAGGGTCAAGGTTACCTATCCTAGCCATTGACCACAAACACATGATGATTATGAAGAGTTAATCCTACTTAGTCAACCCTACATCGAGGATAAGTCAAATAGGCATAATTGATTTCAATCCTCAAGTCCTAGTCAACTCTATTAATGGGAGCCTTAGTGTTAGAGGAAACCAAATCAACTAACTACTCTAATATATCAATCAAGATTGGGCATCAATGACTCAAGGGTCACCAAAAGTCCTCAATTCCAAGCCAAGAGTGAGGAAAAACTAGGTAAGTACTAAGCCAAGCATTTTATCAAACACTTTGTGTGCACAAAAATAAAATAATATTAAATAGCATTAAAAATAAAATCTAACTACCAAAAGCAAGAAAATAATAATAACAACTAAAGGAAGCAACAATCAACATGGAAACATAAATTTGCATTAATTGAAATTAAAATTAACAAGAGTATCCATAAACATAAAAATGACAAAAAATGGGAAATTCAGAAGAAGAACTAAGAGAACTAAGACAATAAAGCATAGAAACATAAATGAAACTACGTGAGAACAAGAACTAAAACCTGAAATTAAAGGAAAATTAACTAAGAAAACCCTAATTCTAGAGAGAGGGGGGAGCTTCTTGATGCGTGAGCATCTTTCCTATCTTTTTCTAGTGAATTTGCATTTAATTTGTTGAGTTTAATTAAGAATTAATTATATTTTAGCCACTATGGATGCTACTTTGAGTCTTGTGCAATTCTATTTATTTTAGTTAGCATTTGACTGGATTTGATGGAGTTTCTGCAGCACAAGGAGCGACGCGTGCGCGTGACTGACGCGTACGCGCGATTTGAAGATTCCCATGACGACGCGTGCGCGTACCTGACGCGTACGCGTGAAAAGCGAACTTGCTCAACGAAGCGTGCGCGTACCTGACGCATACGCGTGACACACGAAGAAAACCATCGACGCTCCAATCAGTCTTACTCCTTTCTATGGCTGGCTTTGTGTAAGGATGTCACCGGTGCCAATGGCTACTTTCGATCTCTCTCGGGCAAATGGTCCAAATGCTCTGTCACAGCACGGCTAATCGTCTGTAGGCATCACCTTTGTCGTTGGTTGCATCCTATTCCTCTCTGTGAAAATGGTCCGATGCGCTGTCACTGCATGGCTAATCATCTGGAGGTTATCGATCATACTGGAATAGGATTTACTATCCTTTTGTGTCTGTCACTATGCTCAGCACTCGCGAGTTTGAAGTTCGTCACAGTCATTCAATCCCAGAGTCCTACTCGGAATACCACAGACAAGGTTTAGACTTTCCGGACTCTCATGAATGCCGCCATCAATGTAGCTTATGCCACGAAGATTCTGATTAAGAGATCTAAGAGATACTCATTCAATCTAAGGTAGAACGGAAGTGGTTGTCAGGCACGCGTTCATAGGGAATGATGATGATTGTCACGTTCATCACATTCAGGTTGAAGTGCAAATGAATATCTTAGAAGCGAAATAAGATGAACTGAATAGAGAAACAGTAGTACTTTGCATTAATCTTTGAGGAACAGCAGAGCTCCACACCTTAATCTATGGAGTGTAGAAACTCTACCGTTTGAAAATACATAAGTGAAAGGTGCAGGGATGGCCGAATGGCCAGCCTCTCTGATCTAAGAACTAGGCGTCCAAAGATGATCCAAAGATGATCAAAAGATGTTCAAAGATATTCAAAGATGTTCAAAGATGTTAATAAAAAGTCCTATTTATAATAAACTAGCTACTAGGGTTTACAGAAGTAAGTAATTGATGCATAAATCCACTTCCGGGGCCCACTTGGTGTGTGCTTGGGCTGAGCTTGAAGTCTACACGTGGAGAGGTCATTCTTGGAGTTGAACGCCAGCTTTTGTGCCATTTTGCGCGTTGAACTCCACTTTGCAACTTGTTTCTGGCGATGGATGCCAGAATTGGGTAGAGAGCTGGCGTTGTACGCCAGTTTGCGTCGTCTAAACTTGAGCAAAGTATGGACTATTATATATTTAACGTAAGAGCAAGGAATGAGTCCACCTTAGTGATGGTGGCGTTTCCTTCTTGAGGAACCAATGATATCCTTGAGCTCTTCTATGTCTTTTCCTTGTCTTTGTTGCTCCTCCCTCATTGCTTTTTGATCTTCTCTAATTTCATGAAGGATGATGGAGTGCTCTTGATGTTCCACCCTTAGTTGTCCCATGTTGGAACTTAATTCTCCTAAGGAGGTGTTGATTTGCTCCGAATAGTTTTGTGGAGGGAAATGCATTGGAGGCATCTCCGGGATCTCATGGTGATGAGCTTCATACGCCTCTTGAGATCCATGAATGGGCTCTCTTGCTTGCTCCATCCTTTTCTTAGTGATGGGCTTCTCTTCCTCAATGGGAATGTCTCCTTTAGCTCCAGCTGAGTAACATAGATGGCAAATAAGATGAGGAAAAGCTAGCCTTGCCATGGGGGAGGACTTTTCGGCTATTTTGTAGAGTTCAAGGGAGATGACTTCATGAACTTCTACTTCCTCTCCAATCATGATGCTATGAATCATAATGGCCCGATCCACAGTAACTTCAGATCGGTTGCTAGTGGGGATGATGGAGCGTTGGATGAACTCCAACCATCCTCTAGCAACAGGTTTGAGGTCCAGTCTTCTTAGTTGAACCGGCTTGCCTTTGGTGTCAATCTTCCAATGAGCTCCTTCCACACATATATCCATGAGGACTTGGTCCAACCTTTAATTAAAGTTGACCCTTCTAGTGTAGGGGCGTGCATCTCCGAGGATTCTCCGGTCTTAGGTGCCATCAATGGTAATGGAAAAACAAAAAGCTTATGCTTTTACCACACCAAACTTAGAATTTTGCTCGCCCTCGAGCAAGAGAAGAAAAAATAGATGAAGAAGAAGAAGAAGAAAATATGGAGAGGAGGGGGAGGTGTGTTTCGGCCAAGAAGGGAAAAGAGGGTTGTGTTGTGTGAAAATGAGGAAGAATGGAGGGCTATATATAGGGAAGGGAAGGGGGTAAGTTCGGCCAAGAAGGGAAAAGAGGGTTGTGTTGTGTGAAAATTGATTTTAAATTTTGAAGGTAAGTGGAGTTTATGAGGTAGGTTTATGGGGAAGAGTGGATGGATATGAGTGGTGAAGTGGTGATAGGGAAGAGAGATTGAGGTGATTGGTAAAGAGTTTTGGGGAAGAGTGTTTATGGGATTGTGTGAAAGAGGGGTGAGAAGAAGTGAGTGGAGGTAGGTGGGTATCCTGTGGGGTCCACAGATCCTGAGGTGATCCTGTGGGGTCCACAGATCCTGAGGTGTTCAAGGATTTACAACCTTGCACCAAATTAGGCATTCAAAATGCTCTTGCACACAACTCTGGGCGTTCAGCGCCAGATTGGTGCTTGTTCTGGGCATTGAACGCCCATTTGTTGCCCATTTCTGGCGTTGAACGCCAGAACCATGCTTGTTCTAGGCGTTCAGCGCCAGCTCTTCTCCAGGGTGCATTTCTGGCGTTCAAACGCCCAGATGTTGCCCATTTCTGGCGTTCAGCGCCAGAACCATGCTCTGTTCTGGCGTTGAACGCCCAAAACATGCTTCTTACTGGCGTTTAAACGCCAGTAAGGTCTTCCTCCAGGGTGTGATTTTTCTTCTGCTATTTTTGATTCCGTTTTCAATTTTTATATTTATTTTGTGACTCCACATCCAAATTTCTAATGGAGGACCTTGTTTCATTCATGAAACTTAGAGTGGCCTTAGATAGATCAGAGACTAAATTTGCTAAGCTAGATGGATTCTGCTCAGAATTCTCTGTCTGTTGCTGAGTGGATGATGGAAAAGGCTTGCTATTGCTGAACCTGTTTCTTCCACCATTATTAAAGCCTTGTTGAGGCTTTTGTTGATCTTTCCATGAGAGATTTGGGTGATTTCTCCATGAGGGATTATAGGTGTTTCCATATGGTTCACTCATGTAATTTACCTTTGCTATTGCAGGGTTCTCAGGATCATAAGCTTCTTCTTTAGAAGATGCCTTTTGAGTACTGTTGGATGCAGCTTGCATTCCATTCAGACTCTGAGAAATCATATTGACTTGCTGAGTCAATAATTTATTCTGAGCCAATATAGCATTCAGAGTATCAATTTCAAGAACTCCTTTCTTCATAGGCGTCCAATTACTCACAGGATTCCTCTCAGAAGTGTACATAAACTGGTTATTAGCAACCATGTCAATGAGTTCTTGAGCTTCTGCAGGCGTTTTCTTTAGGTGAATGGATCCACCTGCAGAAGTATCCAATGACATCTTTGATAGCTTAGATAAACCATCTTAGAATATATCCAGGATGGTCCATTCTGAAAGCATGTCAGAAGGAGATAAGAAGTTAGAAAAGGTATTTTGAAATCAAATTTTTGAAAAAGATAAGATAAGAAGATATTTTTGAAAAGATATGATTGAAATTAGTTTTAAAAAAGATTTGATTTTTAAAATCACAATTAATGACTTGATTCACAAGAAATCATAAGATATGATTCTAGAACTTAAAGTTTGAATCTTTCTTAACAAGTAAGTAACAAACTTGAAATTTTTGAATCAAAACATTAATTGTTATTGTTATTTTCGAAAATTAGGAGATAAAGATAAGAAAAATATTTTTGAAAAATATTTTTAAAATTTTCGAAAATAAATAAAAAAAATGAAAAAGATGTGATTTTTGAAAAAGATTTTGAAAAAGATAAGATTTTTAAATTGAAAATTTGATTTGACTCATAAAAACAACTAGATTTTAAAAATTTTTGAAAAAGTCAAATCTAATTTTCGAAATTTTGAGAGAGAAAAGCGGAAGATATTTTTTTGATTTTTGAATTTTTAATGATGAGAGAGAAAAACATGAAAATGATGCAATGCATGAAGATTTTTAGATCAAAACAATGAATGCATGCAAGAATGCTATGAATGTCAAGATGAACACCAAGAACACTTTGAATGTCAAGATGAACATCAAGACTTATTTTTGAAAAAAATTTTATATGCAAAGAAAACATGCAAGACACCAAACTTAGAAATCTTTCATGTTTAGACTCTATGGATGCAAAAATGCACATGAAAAACACCATACAACACAAAACAAGAAAACATCAAGATCAAACAAGAAGACTTATCAAGGACAACTTGAAGATAATGAAGAACACTATAAATGCATGAATTTTTTTCGAAAAATGCAAGATGAATATGCAATTGACACCAAACTTAAAATCTGACTCAAGACTCAAACAAGAAACACAAAATATTTTTTATTTTTATGATTTTATGATTTTTTTTGTATTTTTTATTTTATTTTATTTTTTTAATTTTTTCGAAAATCATTTTGAAATAGAAAAATAAGGATTCCAAAATTTTTAATATGAATTCCAGGAATCTTATGCTCTTTAGTCTAAAGCTCCAATCAAAGGGTCAGGCATGGCTTAATAGCCAGCCAAGCTTTAGTATGTAACTCAGACATGACACGCCTGACATACCCTATCCGGAAGAATTGGACATGGCTTTACAGCCAGCCAGACTTCAACATGCTTCATGAAACACTAGAATTCATTCTTAAAAATTCTGAAGAAAATTATATTTTTTAAAACATTTTTTTTCTTTTTTTTTTTTAATTTTTTCGAAAACAAAGGAGAAATTTTTTTGAAAGATTTTTGAAAACTTTTTTTGAAAATAAAACAAAAAAGAAAATTGAGGGTTTACAGAAGTAAGTAATTGATGCATAAATCCACTTCCGGGGCCCACTTGGTGTGTGCTTGGGCTGAGCTTGAAGTCTACACGTGGAGAGGTCATTCGTGGAGTTGAACGCCAGCTTTTGTGCCATTTTGCGCGTTGAACTCCACTTTGCAACTTGTTTCTGGCGATGGATGCCAGAATTGGGTAGAGAGCTGGCATTGTACGCCAGTTTGCGTCGTCTAAACTTGAGCAAAGTATGGACTATTATATATTTCTGGAAAGCCCTGGATTTCTACTTTCCAACGCAATTGGAAGCGCGCCATTTTGAGTTTTGTAGCTCCAGAAAATCTATTTTGAGTGCAGGGAGGTCAGAATCCAACAGCATCAGCAGTCCTTCTTCCACCTCTGAATCTGATTTTTGCTCAAGTCCCTCAATTTCAGCCAAAAAATACCTGAAATCACAGAAAAGCACACAAACTCATAGTAAAGTCCAGAAATGTGAATTTAACATAAAAACTAATGAAAACATCCCTAAAAGTAACCAAATTCTACTAAAAACATACTAAAAACAATGCCAAAAAGCGTATAAATTATCCGCTCATCAACGCGTACGCATGACTGACGCATAGCGTGACATGCAGAAAAACGCAAAAAACACTGGGGGTGATTTCTAGGCTGTTATTAACCCAGTTTTCAGCCCAGAAAACACAGATTAGAAGCTGCAGAATGGACGAAGCAAGTGGTCCCTATCCATCAATTGAAGACATGCTGATTGCTTTAATTAATTCTAATTTAAACTTTAATTTTTATTTGAAAATAGGAAAAGATATTATTTTATTTTTAGAAGATAGATTTTAAATTAATTAGGATTAGATATAAAAGGGGATTGGAATTATTCCACGAGGGGATTATTCCATTCCAGACTACCAAATTACATTTTATCAGAATCCTTATTTTTCTCTCTGAACCATGAGCAACTAAACCTCCACTGTTAAGGTTAGGAGCTCTGTCTATTGTATGGATTGATTTTATTATTTTTCTATTTTAACTCATGACTTGATTTATATTTCAAGAATTGTTTTCGTTCTTTATTTTATGAATTTGGGTAGAACGGAAGTATGACCCTCTTTCTAATTGAGTTCTTGTATAACTTGGAAAAGCTCTTTACTTGAACAACAGCTTGAAAACATATTCTCCTAAATTTTAATTATCTGGATTTAACGGCATACGTGACATATAATCCTCTTATATTTGGGTAATTAGGATTTTTGTTGCATATAACTAGAATTGAACTTCATCCCCTAATTGGAATTAATTGACCAAGGAATTGGCTATTGATGAATTTTAGAGGAGACTAGAAAGGTCTAAGGAATTAGGGTCTAGTCACATATAGTTGCCATAAATTAAATCTTGCATCATTAAAATAAATTAATAAGAAAAGTCAATCCAGAAAATAGATAATTCTGAAGCCTTAACTGCTTTCTCAATACTTTATTCCCAACTTATTTACTTGCCTTTCTTTAATATTCTTGCTATTGTTTAATGTCTTTGAACTCTTAAACACTATTCTCTGTTTGCCTAACTAAGTAAATCAATTAACCATTGTTGCTTAGTCCACCAATCCTCGTGGGATCGACCCTCACTCACCTGAGGTATTACTTGGTACCACCCGGTGCACTTGCCGGTTAGTTTGTGGTTGTAAAATCCACACCCAAGTTTTTGGCGCCGTTGCCGGGGGTTGATTGTGATTAACAACTATCAGTTGTTTGATTGCTTAGATTAGGCGTTTTAGTTTTAATTTTATTTAAATTTTGCCTTATTATTTTTGAATTTTTCTTTAATAATAGTATTAATATTTTTCTTTAATTTCTAAAATTAAGTTTGGTGTTACCTTGTTAAATTTATTTTAATTCTCCTGTTTATTTTTCCTGTTAATTTTCGAAATTTTTTTCAGTTATTATTTTCGAAATTTTTTTTTATTTATTTATTTAGCATTTTTATTTTATTTCTTTAAACAGGTTACCTCACAGGGGCTTCTCTGCACTCTGACGTAGAGAGTCCCATCTTTTCTTGTCTTTTGTCTGTTTATGAGCAGGAATTGGGACAAAGAACCTCTGTTAGACTTTGATCCTGAACCTGAAAGGACTTGTAGGCGACGTTTACAACAAGCAAGACTTTACAAGGCTGCAGAATCCACTATGGATCCTAATAATGCTATTAATGCCAATGTGGCAAATCCAAATGGGGATGAACAACAAAGGAGAGTACTTGGCTCTTACTCTACTCCTACTGCAGATCTTTATGGAAAAAGCATTGTGGTGCCTCCTATAGCTGCGAACAACTTTGAGTTGAAGCCACAATTGGTCACCTTGGTGCAACAAAACTGCTAGTATCATGGTCTTCCCCACGAAGACCCAAATCAATTTATCTCTGATTTTCTGCAGATATGTGATACTGTGAAGACAAATGGAGTGAACCCAGAAGTGTACAAACTCATGCTCTTTCTGTTTGCTCTGGGGATAAAGCAAAGCTATGGCTAGATTCCCAACCAAAGGGGAGTTTGAATACTGGGGATAAGGTTGTCACTGAGTTTCTTACTAATTTTTTCCCACCAAAGAAGCTGACTAAGCTTAGGTTAAAGGTCCAGACTTTCAGGCAAAAGGAGGGTAAAACTCTTTATGAAGCTCGGGAGAGATACAAGCTACTGACTAGGCAATGCCCTCCGGACATGTTCTCCAAATGGACCCAACTAGATATCTTTTATGAAGGCTTGCGTGAGATGTCCAAGATGAGCTTAGATACTTCTGCAGGCAGTTCATTGCACAAGAAGAAGACATCAGAGGAGACTATTGAGCTTATTGAACTGGTTGCTAGCAACCAATATTTATATTCATCTAACAGGAATCCTGTGAACTCTGAGGCTCCTCAGAAGAAGGGTGTTATGGAAGTAAAAGCTCTTAATGCTCTTCTTGCTCAGAACAAGCTTATGTCTCAGCAAATAAATCTACTTACTCAGCAGATGGGTGGCATGCAAGTCTCGGCTATCAACACCCAAAATCCACCTCAAGAGGCCTCCTATGACATGGCAGGTAACTTTGTGAAAAATGATAATTATAATCATGCTCAATCCTCTTCTGAACAGGTCAATTACATGGGGAGTGGTCCTAGGAATCCCAATAATGATCCATATTCTAAGACATACAACCAGGGGTGGAGAAATCACCCAAATTTTGGATGGAGGGACCAACCTCAGAGACCTCAGAACTTCAACAATAATTCTCAGGGCGGCTTCTAACAGAACAATTACAATAACCACCAATTTCAGTCTTAGTAGCAACAACCACCTCAGCAGGCAAACTCTAAATCCCAAGAAGAATCTAATTGGGAGCTGATGAGGAATTTTATGCAAGAGACCAGAGCTTCCATTAGAAATTTAGAGGTACAAATGGGCCAACTGAGCAAGCAAATACCTGAGAGGTCTGCAAGTACATTTCCAGGTGATACAGTGGTGAACCCAAGAGAATATTGCAAGGTTATTCAATTGAGAAGTGGTAAAGTAGCTGGCTCTGAGACCAAGGCCAATGAAGAGCCAGTTGAAAAGGAAGCTCCAGAGGAGAAGAAGGGAGAAGTGGAGCACGCCCCTCCAAAACCTGCAGACAACCCGTTCCCTGACTCTCTTGACACTTATCCCACCTTACCAAAGGCTCCTGAATACAAGCCAAAAATTCCATATCCTCAGAGGCTTCAGAAAGCGTCCAAAGAAAAGCAATTCTCTAAATTTTTAGATGTCTTCAAGAAGCTACAGATCAACATTCCTTTTGCAGAGGCCCTTGAGCAAATGCCTCTCTATGCTAAATTTATAAAAGAGTTGTTGACCCACAAGAGGAATTGAAAGGAACAAGAGACAGTGGTGTTAACCAAGGAATGTAGTGCCATTATTCAACACAACCTCGCTGAGAAGATGCCAGACCCAGGGAGCTTTGTCATTCCTTGCACCATTGGAGATGTCACCATTCAGAGAGCTTTATGTGATCTTGGAGCTAGCATCAATCTAATGCCACTTTCAGTGATGAAAAAGCTTCAAATTGAGGAGGTGAAACCCACTCGTATCTCTCTTCAACTCGCTGATCTTTCTATTAAATTACATGTGGGTGTTGTTGAGGATTTACTTGTTAAAGTGAGACCATTTATTTTCCCTGTTGACTTTGTTATATTAGACATGGAAGAGGAGGTAAATTCCTCTATTATACTTGGTAGACCCTTTTTAGCTACAGATAGAGCTCTGATTGATGTACAAAAGGGTGAATTAACCCTAAGGGTCAATGAAGAACAGGTGGTACTTAATGTTTTTGAAGCTCTCAAGCACCCTAATAATTCTGAAGGGTGTATGAAAATAGATGCTATTAAACCACTTGTTCAAGAGGTACTGAAAGCTGAGGTACTTGATGACATCCTGGATCCTATTTCTGAGTATGAATTAATGGAAGTTGATGATTCACCACCCCAAAAGGTTGTGGTTCACACGCCTAAAGCAGAGGAGGAAGACCCAAGCTTGAGCTCAAACCTTTACCTCCTTCTCTGAAATATGTGTTCTTGGGTGAAAATGATTCCTATCCAGTGATAATTAGCTCTTCCCTGAAGCCTGAAGAAGAAGAGGAGCTTATTTCAGTGCTCAGGAGCCATAAAATAGCTTTTGGGTGGACCATTAGTAACTTGAAAGGGATTAGTCCAACCAAGTGTATGCACAAGATCCTTCTTGAAGATGATGCTAAACTAGTTGTGCAACCACAAAGGAGACTCAATCCAACCATGAAAGAGGTGGTCCAAAAAGAGGTAATGAAATTAGGGGAAGCAGGTATTATTTACCCTATTTCTGACAGTCCTTGGGTAAGTCCTGTGCAGGTAGTTTCCAAGAAAGAAGGGATGACAATGATCAAGAATGAAAAGAATGAGCTTATTCCTACAAGAACAGTCATAGGATGGAGAATGTGCATAGACTATAGGAGGCTCAACACTGCTACAAGGAAGGATCATTTCCCCTTGCCTTTCATTAATCAGATGCTTAAGAGGTTAGCTGGTCATGCCTTTTATTATTTTCTAGATGGATATTCTGGATATAATCAGATTGCAGTGGACCCTCAAGATCAAGAGAAGACAGCATTCACATGCCCCTTTGGAGTATTTGCCTACAGGAGAATGCCATTTGGACTTTGTAATGCTCCAGCAACTTTTCAGAGGTGTATGCTTTCAATTTTTTCTGACATGGTTGAAAAGTTCATTGAGGTATTTATGGATGACTTTTCTGTTTTTGGTAATTCTTTTGAATCTTGCCTTAAGCACTTATCTCTTGTCTTGAAACGGTTTCAAGAATCAAACCTTGTTTTGAACTGGGAAAAATGCCATTTTATAGTCACAGAAGGCATTGTTCTTGGACATCGGATTTCAAGTAAGGGGATTGAGGTTAACAGAGCAAAGGTGGAGGTAATTGAAAAATTATCACCACCAACTAATGTTAAGGCAATTAGGAGTTTCTTAGGTCATGCAGGATTTTATAGGAGATTTATAAAGGACTTTTCTAAAATTGCTAAACCATTGAGCAACCTGTTGGTTGTTGATGTTCCTTTTGTCTTTCATTCTAATTGTCTGAATGCTTTTGAAACTCTGAAAGAAAACCTTACTTCTGCCCCAATTATAGCTCCCCCTGACTGGGATTTACCATTTGAATTAATGTGTGATGCTAGTGATTTTGCTATAGTAGCTGTTTTAGGACAGAGGGATGGTAATCTTGTACATGTCATTTACTATGCCAGTCGTGTGTTAAATGATGCCCAAAAGAATTACACAACTACAGAAAAGGAATTATTAGCTGTTGTGTATGCTGTTGATAAGTTTAGGTCCTATTTACTTGGTTCTAAGGTTATTGTTTATACTGACCATGCTGCTTTAAAGTACCTTCTAACTAAGCAGGACTCTAAACCAAGATTAATCATATAGGTGTTACTCCTTCAGGAGTTTGATATTGAGATAAAAGACAGGAAAGGGTCAGAAAATCAAGTAGCTGACCATCTCTCCAGAATTGAGCCTGAAGCCGGAGTACAACCACCCACAACTGTAACTGAGATGTTTTCGGATGAGCAATTGTTCCTCATTCAGCAGGCTCCATGGTTTGCAGACATTGCAAATTATAAGGCCATGAATTTTATTCCAAGGGAGTACAGTAGGCAACAAGTGAAGAAGCTATTGACTGATGCAAAGTACTACATTTGGGAGGAACCATATCTTCTTAAAAGGTGTTCAGATGGTATAATCCAGAGATGTGTCCCAGATGAAGAAACATAGTAAATCCTTTGGCATTGTCATGGTTTGGATTATGGAGGCCACTTTGGTGGTGAGAGGACAGCTACAAAGGTACTTCAGAGCGGGTTTTACTGGCCGACTCTCTTCAGAGACTCAAGAGCATTTGTGAAGCACTGTGACAGATGTGAAAAAGCCACGAATCTCCCTGCCAACCATGAAATGCCACAGCAGGGGATTCTTGAGGTTGAGTTGTTTGATGTGTGGGGTATTGATTTTATGGGACCTTTCCCACCCTCACATGCAAACAACTATATTTTAGTGGCAGTTGATTATGTGTCCAAGTGGGTGGAAGCTGTGGCTCTACCCACCAATGATGCCAAGGTGGTAATGAGCTTTCTTCAGAGATATATCTTTAGCCGGTTTGGTGTCCCAAGGACACTCATTAGTGATGGAGGAAGTCACTTCTGTAACAGACAGCTGGACTCTCTTCTGCAGAGATATGGAGTCCGTCATAAAGTGGCAACCCCCTATCATCTTCAGACAAGTGGACAGGTTAAAGTTTCCAACAGGGAACTCAAGAGGATTCTAGAGAAGACCGTCAGTGTTTCAAGAAATGACTGGTCTAGGAAGCTTGATGATGCTCTCTGGGCATACCGAATAGCGTACAAGACTCCCATTGGTATGTCCCCTTATCAGTTGGTCTATGGCAAAGTCTGTCACTTACCAGTTGAGCTAGAGCACAAAGCTTATTGGGCAATCAGGTATCTAAATCTTGATTCAGAAGCTGCAAGAATCAAGCAAATGCTTCAGTTGAATGAGCTTGATGAATTCAGATATTCTGCCTATGAGAATGCCAAGCTCTATAAGGAGAGAAGCAAGCTACTGCATGACAAGAAGATTGCCATCAGAGTCTTTGAGCCCGGACAAAGAGTGCTTCTATATAATTCAAGGCTCAAATTCTTTCCCGGGAAGCTGAAATACCAGGGGTCAGGATCGTTTGTGGTTACCAGAGCTTCACCATATGGTCATGTGAAAATACAGGAAGAGAATTCTGACAGAAAATTTACAGTGAATGGCCAAAGGTTGAAGCACTATTTAAAGGTGATATCGATCGCCAGAGGAACGCTCATCTGCTGAATTAGCAAAACCGACCGTCAAGCTAGTGACATTAAAGAAGCGCTTGTCGGGAGGCAAACCAATAATTTCGTATCCTTAGTTACTTTTCGTAGTAGTATTTTTTCTTACTTGTTTGAATTTTATTGAATTTTTACTATTTTTTCTGATCATGCAGCTATTTTATCACAGGAACCGAACACCTCAGGCAAAAAAAAAAAAAAGAGAAAAGAACACACAACGCGCAAGCGTCGCTGACGTATACACGTCATATGTGTGTGCGTGAAAAAAAATATTTTGAATAGAGAGTTGAGCAGGAGTGGCGCTGGAATTATGCCTTTCACACAAACAATCCCACATGTACGCGTACCTCACGCGTGCGCGTCACTGACGCGTACGCGTACCTCACGCGTTCGCGTCACTGACGCGTACGCATGACCTTAAAATTTGGCGTAAATATGTGTTTGGACAGAGAGTTGTGCTGGCTTGAGGCTGGAAGTGAGCTGGGAGCACAAATTTGATCACGCGTATGCGTCCCTGATGCGTGCGCATCCTTTGCACAAATGGCCATGCACGCGTGCGCGTGCATGATGCGCACGCGTCGTATGAAAATTTTAGTTCTCAAGCCACGCGAACAGAGAGTTACGCGTGTACGCTGCTGCCTTCGCGCGAATCGCACAAATCATGGGTACGCGTACGCGTGCCTGACGCTCACGTGTCATTATGAAATTTTTGCACCACACGCGTACGCGTGCTGTACGCGTACGCGTCGCATGCGCCGCACAACTCCATTAGTTCGCCGTCCAGTTTTTTTAAATTTTCATTTTCTCTCTCCCAAATCCTAATTCTCTCTTGTTCTTTTATCCTTTTATTCTTCTTTCATCATAATATTTGTTTCTTTTTATTTTCAGTTCTTCTTTGCTTGAGGACAAGCAAACCTTTAAGTTTGGTGTTGACGCTTCGCTTATGGGTTTTCTGTTTAATTTTAGGGCACTAAAGGGAGGTGAATCATCTTCATAGGAGGAGCACAACCTGAAGAATAAAACAACCGCTAGGATGACTAAGGTGGTTGAGTTCCTTTCATTTTTTTTCCTTCCCGCTTCTACTATGTTATGTTCCGATTTTCTGCTATTTTGCTTTGTTTATTGCATGATCCTTTATTAGTTAGATTCTAGTTTAGTTTTTAGTTAGATTCTAGTTTAGTTTTCTGTTAATTTGCTTTAATTCTGAAAGATGCCTCATGTATTACCCACTAAGCTTGAAATCAAAAAGAAAGAAGAAAAGGAGGTGTAATGCATGAGAAATTGAGTTAATTTTAAAAGTAGTCTTATTTACTTAATTGTGGTGGTATTAAGTGTAATTCTGAATGCATGATATGAACAGTGCATAGTTGAATTTGAATCAAAGAATGTTAATGTATAAGGAACAAGAATTTAGAGAACTATTATGACTTCTCTGAAATTAATGAAAGTTTAATCCTTGAAGCAAAAGAAACAGCAAAAGAAAAATAAAAGCAAGATCTAAGGCTCTGAGCATCAATGACTAGGGAGGTCAGACATGATTAAAAGCTCAAAGAGTTGTTTCCCTAGTCACATGCTTGTGGTGTTCTTGTGTCAAGTAATCCTAGAGACAAAACATTTAGAGTCGATATCAATTGCAACTAAAAGAGTATGCCAAAGGCTTTGAGCACCACTGTCTGGGAGTAACTTAAGAAAATATATATATATATATATATTAGAACTTAAAGAGAGTTCCCCAGTTAAGTGCTTGTGGTGTTTCTGTGTCAAGTGAAGCTTGAGACAAAACATTTAAAGTCACGGCTAGGCTCAAGGTGCAAAGCACCAAGGAAAAGAAAAATTGTTGTGTTCAAGGGTTAAATTGAGTTACAAAAGATCAGAGAATTCATAATATTATCCGGATTCTAATTCCGAATGACAAGTGACATCCTTCTAATTCAAAGGAGAGTGAGGTGCCAAAACTATTCAAGATTGCAATTGTAAACCCCACTATAAGAAGAGACATGAGCTTAATCGAACTCTCATTCTCATGCAAATTCACATCCTAAGCTTATATTAATTTGGTTACTTGAGGACAAGCAACAATTCAAGTTTGGAGTTGTGATGCGTGAGCATCTTTTCTATCTTTTCCTAGTGAATTTGCATTTAATTTGTTGAGTTTAATCAAGAATTAATTATATTTTAGTCACTATGGATGCTACTTTGAGTCTTGTGCAATTCTGTTTATTTTAGGTAGCATTCGGCTGGATTTGATGGAGTTTCTGCAGCACAAGAATTAAAGGAGATTACCAGCGAGGAGCGACGGATGTGCGTGACTGACGCGTACGCGCAATTTGAAGATTCCCAAAACGACGTGTGCACGTACCTGACGCATACGCGTGACACGCGAAGAAGACCATCGACGCGTACGCGTGACATGCGCCACTTGCAGAAAAATGCAGAAAATGCTGAGGGGGATTTTTGGGCTGTTTTTGACCTAGTTTCTAGCTTAGAAAACACAGATTAGAAGCTGCAGAATGGACGAAGCAAGTAGTCCCCATCTATCAACTGAAGACATGCTGATTGCTTTAATTAATTCTGATTTAAACTTTAATTTTTATTTGAAAATAGAAAAAGATATTATTTTAGTTTTAGAAGATAGATTTTAAATTAATTAGGATTAGATATAAAAGGGGATTGGAATTATTCCACGAGGGGATTATTCCATTCCAGACTACCAAATTACATTTTATCAGAATCCTTATTTTTCTCTCTGAACCATGAGCAACTAAACCTCCACTGTTAAGGTTAGGAGCTCTGTCTATTGTATGGATTGATTTTATTGTTTTTCTATTTTAACTCATGACTTGATTTATATTGCAAGAATTATTTTCGTTCTTTATTTTATGAATTTGGGTGGAACAGAAGTATGACCCTCTTTCTAATTGAGTTCTTGTATAACTTGAAAAAGCTCTTTACTTGAACAACAGCTTGAAAATATATTCTCCTAAATTTTAATTATCTGGATTTAACAGGATACATGACATATAATCCTCTTATATTTGGGTAATTAGGATTTTGTGGCATATAACTAGAATTGAACTTCATCCCCTAATTGGAATTAATTGACCAAGGAATTGGTTGTTGATGAATTTTAGAGGAGACTAGAAAGGTCTAAGAAATTAGGGTCTAGTCACATATAGTTGTCATAAATTAAATCTTACATGATTAAAATAAATTAATAAGAAAAGTCAATCCAGAAAATAGATAACTCTGAAGCCATAACTGCTTTCTCAATACTTTATTCCCAACTTATTTACTTGCCTTTCTTTAATATTCTTGCTATTTTTTAATGTCTTTGAACTCTTAAACACTATTCTCTTTTTGCCTAACTAAGTAAATCAATTAACCATTGTTGCTTAGTCCATCAATCCTCGTGGGATCGACCCTCACTCACCTGAGGTATTACTTGGTACGACCCGGTGCACTTGCCGATTAGTTTGTGGTTGTAAAATCTGCACCACTTCTCTCTCTAGAAAACTAAGAGAAAACACAGAAAAGCTAAACCTAATTGCCCCCTTCATTTCTCTTTACTTTAAGTTGAAATAGCATCAGAAATGAATTGGACTAGGTTTTGGAGGCCCAGAATTCACCCCCAACGATTTGCAATTAATGAGCTCACCTGAAACGGGTGGCGAAATTCATCCTTACGCATACGCGTGGATCATGCGTACGCGTCGCCAAGCTCGCACTTGTGCGTGCGCACGTATCACTGTGTGCACGCGCGGATGCAGAATCTTCCAAACTCCATTTTCTTCATGGTTTCTTTTCTTTTGCATGCTCTTCTTCTCACTTCTTCATCCCGTACTTGCCTTGGAAACTTGAAATCACTTAACAAATACATAAAATTGACTAAATTAAGCACAAAAGAGCATGTTTTCACTTTCAAGCACAATTTAGGAAGAAATCTCAAAAGCATACTATTTAGATGAATAAATGTGGGTTTATATGATGAAATCCACTCAAATTAATCCAAAATATATTATCAAATATGGATTCATCAATTCTCCCACACTTAAATAATAGCACGTCCTCATGCTAATCACAACCAAAGGAGGCGAATGAAAGGGTAAGTAATTTATTTAATGTACTACCTATATGCATGTAACTATACCAAATGCTATCTACATATATCTATACTATGATTTCCTATTGAGTTTGGTAAAAACAAACAAAAGAATCTCAATCAATCCAATGTAGAAACTTAGGGCTAAGAAAAAGCAAATATAGCAATATGATCAATGTCCAAAGATTGATTTGAAGTTTCTAAAATTAAGTTCAACAACTTGCAAGAAGACATAAGATAAGGGATGGAAACATAGAATTGAGCGATCGAACCTCTCACCAGATGTGTTTAGACTCTAGTCGTTCAGTGTGTAGGGCTTAATCACTCAACGCTCCTTTAATCATGTTTCTCGAAAATTTGCAAGTCATCTAACAATCAACTAATATTTAATGCATGAATGCAAATATCATGAGGACTTTTGAGGGTTGTAATGGGGCTAGGTAAGGGTAGGATTAATATGCTTATGTGGACTAGTGGATTGGATCTTTGATTAGCTCAAGTATCCCACCTAATCCTATATTAACCTATTTACACAAGAGAAACCAACCCAACTTCCCATTCATTTTCCTTTTTCACATTCACTCATGCATTTTCTTTTTAATTCAACCACATATGCATCCTTTATTTACAATTTTATTATCTTTTCTTTTCTTTTCTTTTTATTTTTTTTTTCTTTTTCTTTTTTTTCAATACAAAATATATAACAAAAGTGTCAATGCATATGGTTTAAGCATTCGTTGCATGAGTATGTACCCAACTCCCAAGATTTTCAACAAATATATAAAAAATCTACTTTTACTTCAACCAAAGTTCCCAAACTTCCCCACACATAGATGATACACACTCTCACTAGCCTAAGCTAATTAAAGATCCAAATAAGGGATATTTATTATTATTTTCACTTATGGCTAGTAATGTGCTAACTTTAAGAACAAAAGGGGATTAAAATAGGCTCAAAGTTGGTTAACAAAGGGAGATAAAAGGGTAGGCTATTTTGGATAAGTGAGTTTAATGAAATGAAGGCCTCAATCATGTAAATACATAAATACATCAAACAATGGACATAAAGAATCAAACAATCAAAGATTGCAATCATAAAGAGAATAACACACACAAGAATGAAAATAGTGGTTATATGATGTAACCACACAATTAGGCTTAAAACTCACATGCTTATGTGTTCTTAGCTCAAAAACATGTTCCACAATATATTTCAAGCAAGTTTCAATAAAAAGTTCCAACTCAAATCGATTAGGATGTCAATGTCCTATAAAAATTATTTTTTTTCTTGGAAAATTTCATTAAATTAACTAAGCTTATTATATGTATGCAAAGACACGCAATAAACTAAGAAAAATTCAATTGAAGCTCTAAAATATATACAACTAAGAAAGATAAAAGATGAAAGTGTTTGGGATTAGAGTATGTCATCCAAGATTGTCGATCGGTGACGACCTCCCCACACTTAAAGGTTTGCACCGTCTGTGGTGCATCAAAGATGAGCAAGGGGGTATGGTGACTTCAGACTGCCACCTTCAGTTGGTGGACCAATCGGCTGCTATGTGCTCTTTCTCCCGCTTCCTTTATTGCTTTATGGTACATCATCCATGAAAAATAGAAAATAGAATGGCAATACAAGTAAATGAAAAAATAAGGAAGCATGGATTGTTGGAATGAGGTGATGTTCACTAGAATGAGTGAGTGAATAAGTTTGTGACATGAAGAAAAACAAGTGTGTGTATTCTAAGTTGCGCGGTTTAGAACACCCACACTAACATAGAAGACTATGTCACAATTACACAAAAGAAACATGCACTTCACTCATTCTAGTGTGCTTGAAATACTTTAAAGGGGACTTGTAGGTTAAGATAAACAAACAAGTAATAAAGAAGCACAAAAGTATTCAAGCAAGAATTAAACAATTGTGAAATAGATATGAAGCAACGCCTAATTGACATGAAGTGGAAAACATGACAAGCATAGTCCACAAAGCTTAAAAAGCTCAAAAAGTGTCATTAGGTAAGTTTGTGATTCAATTTCACAATTCTCAATGTTGCATCAAATAGGTGATTTAAATAAAAATCAATCATCACAAATATCACCTAAAAAATGCATCAACTATATACAAATTGCCTAATAATAGATAATGAAATCAAAGTACATGGTGGCCGAAACATGCAATTTAGAAATCCAACAAGATTCATGAAGGCAATGTCATAAGTACTTGGTATGTACAAATATTCAACATGAAGAACTCAATACCAAGCAACAAGGTATAACCTCAATAAAGATATCCAACACTAAATAGCACTAACAATATCAACAATTCAGCAGCAATATCTCAACATAATCAACAAATCAACTCAATCATCCAACACTTAGCACCAAAATAGAAAATTAAACTAACTAACTAAACAAATAACTAACTAACTAACAAACTAACTAACTAACTAAATAACTAACCCAAGATGAGTGTGATGGGTGATGAATGATAGTGGTAGATGGTGGTTTGAGAAGGG
>NC_029793.2:109073763-109083198 GCF_000816755.2 Arachis ipaensis | reverse complement strand
CACAGGGCCGCGGTGCGTACGCACAAGGGGTCACGCATACGCGTGAGAGATGCGTGAGTGTGGTGCGTGCGAAAATGAGGATCGACGCGTACGCGTGCGGGACACAAACGCGTGAATGAGAGAAAATGCAGGGTGACGCGTACGCGTGAGGGACACGTGCGCGTCGATGGGCAAAATAAAAAGTGTTGTGCGTTCGCACTACGTGTGCAAATGCTGCGAACAGAGGCCTTGCATTGAAGTGTGCCCACGCACAGGCCTGTGCCCACGCACAAAAAGGCAAAAAAATTTTATGACAATGAAACGTCAAAAATTAATGCCTGATTAGCCATATGTGCGTACGGACACAGGTCCGTGGGTACGCATAAGAGGCAAAAAGAGGGGGATGCGAGCACACAAGGTGTGCGAACGCTCCCAACAGAGGGGGGCGTTAATGAGTGTGCGCACGGACAGGTGGGTGCATATGCACAGGATGCAAAATTCTATGCGTGCGCACATGCTCTGTTTTCTCTAAATATTTTAGTCCCTTAAGGCACCAAACTTGACATCCAAAATAGATTTTCCAACCCCAAAATTTATTCTACCGTAAAACTACAAGATCAACACAAAAATTCTACCAAACTAAGCTAACTAAAAGAAGCAAAAATTCAACAAACAAGTGCTAAAGGAGAGAGAGAGTTAGAAAGATGTTACCAAGCACTTTTATTTATTGTCTTTAAGTTAGACAATTGGGAGGGCCCTTGCTATGGTGGCTTGTGCTTGATTTTCCTGCCAATGCTTGAATTTGCAATGTCCTCCGGGATCCCAATCCTAACCATTAACAAAAATAAAAGACAACCAAAAAGCAAGCTATTTACATATTAACATATACACAATAGCCAATAATATAATACCACTGTAACTCCACAGCAATGGCACCAAAAACTTGATGAAGGCCTAAAGTGGGTTAGGAATTTTTCTCAAAATTCAATTGGCATTGCAAGTATAGTTCCCAACCCAACAATTGGCCAACAATCAAATTTAATTCAGAGGATCATCACAATTCAAAACCAATATAAACTGGGAGTTTTAAGTCCTAGGTCGTCTTCTCTAGGAGTTGCAATAAAATGTTTAATTATTGGCTACGATGGCAAGAAAGGCAAGTAATGTAAATAGTAAGAAAGTAAATAAACATGCAAGAAATTAAATGAAAGCAATTAAATTCAAATGCAATTAATCAAAGAAAAGGGAAATTCAAATGCATTAAAAACCTCTTGGCATGGATTGAGGGTCAAGGTTACCTATCCTAGCCATTGACCACAAACACATGATGATTATGAAGAGTTAATCCTACTTAGTCAATCCTACATCGAGGATAAGTCAAACAGGCATAATTGATTTCAATTCTCAATTCCTAGTCAACTCTATTAATGGGAGACTTAGTGTTAGAGGAAACCAAATCAACTAACTACTCTAATATATCAATCAAGAATAGACATCAATGACTCAAGGGTCACCAAAAGTCCTCAATTCCAAGCCAAGAGTGAGAAAAAACTAGGTAAATACTAAGCCAAGCATTTTATCAAACACTTGGTGTGCATCAAAATAGAAAAATATTAAATAGCATTAAAAATAAAATCTAACTACCAAAAGCAAGAAAATAATAATAACAACTAAAGGAAGCAACAATCAACATGAAAACATAAATTTGCATTAATTGAAATTAAAATTAACAAGAGTATCCATAAACATAAAAATGACAAAAATGGAAAATTAAGAAGAAGAACTAAGAGAACTAAGACAATAAAGCATAGAAACATAAATGAAACTACATGAGCATAAGAATTAAAAGCTAAAATTAAAGGGAAATTAAGTAAGAAAACCCTAATTCTAGAGAGAGGAGGAGTTTCTCTCTCTAGAAAACAAAGAGAAAGACATAGAAAAGCTAAACCTAATTGTTCCCCTTCATTCCTCTTCACTTTGGGTTGAAATAGCTTCAGAAATGAGTTTGACTAGGTTTTGGAGGCCCAGTATTCGCCCCCAGCAATTTGCAATTAATGAGCTCACGTGACACGGGTCACGCGTACGCGTGGGTCACGCGTACGCCTCACCTGGTGAAATTCATCCTTACGCGTACGTTTGGATCACGCGTACGCGTCGCCAAGCTCGCACTTGTGCGTGGGCACGCATCACTGTGCGCACGCACGGATGCAGAATCTTCCAAACTCCATTTCCTTCACGGTTTCTTTTCGTTTGCATGCTCTTCTTGTCACTTCTTCATCCCATACTTGCCTTGGAAACCTGAAATCACTTAACAAATACATCAAGGCACCAATGGGGTTAAAGTGAATAAAATTGACTAAATTAAGCACAAAAGATCATGTTTTCACTTTCAAGCACAATTTAGGAAGAAATTTCAAAAGCATGCTATTTAGATGAATAAATGTGGGTTTATATGATGAAATCTACTCAAATCAATCCAAAATATATCGTCCAATGTGGATTCATCAGTTATCAATTACCTCTAACCTCAATCATTTTCAACATAATCTCATCTTTACTCCCAATATTCAATTACTCGGTTCAGTATTCAATTCGGTAATTTCAATCACAAATAATAATCAATACGGGGTTAATTGCTAATTTTTACATACTCTGAACTACCAACAATCTCATTCATCCACATAGTCATAATTGGTGGACGAAATTGTGATTACACTTTGATTATGTAAAATTCATTGCTCTTTCTTTCCCTGGCAATGGCGCCAAAAACATGATGCCAATACCATGGTTCACAACTTCGCACAACTAACCAGCAAGTGCACTGGGTCGTCCAAGTAATACCTTACGTGAGTAAGGATCGAATCCCACGGAGATTGTTGGCTTGAAGCAAGCTATGGTTATCTTGTAAATCTCAGTCAGGTGGATAATAATTGATTATGGGGTTTTCGAAAATAGATACTAAACTAAGGATAGAAATACTTATGTAATTCATTGGCGAGAATTTCAGATAAGCGTGTAGAGGTGCTTTCGTTCCTCTGAACTTCTGCTTTCCTGCTGTCTTCATCAAATCAGTCTTACTCCTTTCTATGGCTGGCTTTATGTAAGGATGTCACCGGTGCCAATGGCTACTTTCAATCCTCTCGGGAAAATGGTCCAAATGCTCTGTCACAGCACGGCTAATCGTCTGGAGGCATCACCCTTGTCGTTGGTTGCATCCTATTCCTCTCTGTGAAAATGGTCTGATGCGCTGTCACTGCATGGCTAATCATCTTGGAGGTTCTCGATCATACTGGAATAGAATTTACTATCCTTTTGCGTCTGTCACTACGCCCAGCACTCGCGAGTTTGGAGTTCGTCACAGTCATTCAATCCCAGAGTCCTACTCGAAATATCACGGACAAGGTTTAGACTTTCCGGACTCTCATGAATGCCGCCATCAATCTAGCTTATACCACGAAGATTCTGATTAAGAGATCTAAGAGATACTCATTCAATCTGATGTAGAACGGAAGTGGTTGTCAGGCACGCGTTCATAGGGAATGATGATGATTTGTCACGTTCATCACATTTAGGTTGAAGTGCGAATGAATATCTTAGAAGCGAAACAAGATGAATTGAATAGAAAACAGTAGTACTTTGCATTAATCTTTGAGGAACAACAGAGATCCACACCTTAATCTATGGAGTGTAGAAACTCTACCGTTGAAAATACATAAGTGAAAGGTCCAGGCATGGCCGAATGCCCAGCTCCCAAAACGAGATCACAGGATCGAAATACAATCCAGGATGTCTAATACAATAGTAAAAAGTCCTATTTATAATAAACTAGCTACTAGGGTTTACAGAAGTAAGTAATTGATGCATAAATCCACTTCCGGGGCCCACTTGGTGTGTGCTTGGGCTGAGCTTGAATGTTACACGTGCAGAGGCTCTTTCTGGAGTTGAACGCCAGGTTGTAACATATTTCTGGCGTTCAACTCTGGTTTGTGACTTGTTTCTGGCGTTTAACTCCATACAGCAGCGTAGAACTGGCGTTCAACGCCCTTTTACGTCGTTTAAACTCGTTCAAAGTATGAACTATTATACATTTCTGGAAAGCCCTGGATGTCTACTTTCCAACGCAATTGGAAGGGCGCCATTTTGAGTTTTGTAGCTCCAGAAAATCTATTTTGAGTGTAGGGAGTTCAGAATCCAACAGCATCAGCAGTCCTTCTTCCACCAATGATGTCCTTGAGCTCTTCTATGTCTCTTCCTTGTCTTTGTTGCTCCTCCCTCATTGCTTTTTGATCTTCTCTAATTTCATGAAGGATGATGGAGTGCTCTTGATGTTACACCCTTAGTTGTTCCATGTTGGAGCTTAGTTCTCCTAGGGAGGTGTTGATTTGCTCCCAATAGTTTTGTGGAGGAAAATGCATTTGAGGCATCTCCGGGATCTCATGGTGATGAGCTTCATGCGCCTCTTGAGCTCCATGAATGGGCTCTCTCTTGCTTGCTCCATCTTTTTCTTAGTGATGGGCTTGTCCTCTTTAATGAAGATATCTCCCTCTATGTCAATCCCAGCCGAATTGCATAGGTGGCAAATGAGGTAAGGAAAGGCTAACCTTGCCATAGTGGAGGACTTGTCAGCCACTTTGTAGAGTTATTGAGGTATAATCTCATGAACTTCCACCTCTTCTCCAATCATGATGCTATGGATCATGATGGCCCGGTCTATAGTAACTTCAGACCGGTTGCTAGTGGGAATGATTGAGCATTGAATGAACTCCAACCATCCTCTAGCTACAGGCTTAAGGTCCAGTCTTCTTAGTTGAACCGGTTTGCCTTTTGAGTCAATCTTCCATTGAGCTCCTTCTACACATATGTCCATGAGGACTTGGGCCAACCTTTGATCAAAGTTGCCTCTCCTTGTGTAGGGGCGTGCGTTCTCTTCCATGTTTAGCAAGTTGAACGCCAACCTCACATTTTCCGGACTAAAATCTAAGTATTTCCCCCGAACCATGGGGAGATAATTCTTTGGGTTCGGGTTCTTTCTTTGATCATGGTTCCTAGTGATCCATGCATTAGCATAGAACTCTTGAACCATTAGGATGCCGACTTGTTGGATGGGGTTTGTTAGAACTTCCCAACCTCGTCTTTGAATTTCATGTCGGATCTCCAGATACTCATTTCTTTTGAGTTTGAAAGGGACCTCGGGGATCACCTTCTTCTTGGCCACAACATCATAGAAGTGGACTTGATGGGCTTTGGAGATGAACCTTTCCATCTCCCATGACTCGGAGGTGGAAGCTTTTATCTTCCCTTTTCCTTTTCTAGAGGATTCTCCGGTCTTAGGTGCCATCAATGGTAATGGAAAAACAAAAAGCTTATGCTTTTACCACACCAAACTTAGAATTTTGCTCGCCCTCGAGCAAGAGAAGAAAGAAAAGAGGAAGAAGAAGAAGAAGAAAAGATGGAGAAGAGGGAGGAGGTGTGTTTCGGCTAAGAAGAGAAGAGAGGGTTGTGTTGTGTGAAAATGAGGAAGAATGGAGGGCTATATATAGGGAAGGGAGGGGGTGAAGGTTCGGCCATTTAGGGTGGGTTTGGGTGGAAAATTGATTTTGAATTTTGAAGGTAGGTGGAGTTTATGAGGTAGGTTTATGGGGAAGAGTTAATGGATGTGAGTGGTGAGGAGGTGATGGGGAAGAGAGATTGAGGTGATTGGTGAAGGGTTTTGGGGAAGAGTGTTTATGGGATTGTGTGAAAGAGGGGTGAGAAGAAGTGAGTGGAGGTAGGTGGGGATCCTGTGGGGTCCACAGATCCTGAGGTGATCCTATGGGGTCCACAGATCCTGAGGTGTTCAAGGATTTACAACCTTGCACCAAATTAGGCATGTAAAATGCCCTTGCACACAACTCTGGGCGTTCAGCGCCAGGTTGGTGCTTGTTCTGGGCGTTGAACGCCCATTTGTAGCCTATTTCTGGCGTTGAACGCCAGAATCATGCTCGTTCTGGGCATTCAGCGCCAGCTCTCCTCTAGGGTGCATTTCTGGCGTTCAAACGCCCAGATGCTGCCTATTTCTGGCGTTCAGCGCCAGAACCATGCTCTGTTCTGGCGTTGAACGCCCAAAACATGCTTCTTACTGGCGTTTAAACGCCAGTAAGGTCTTCCTCCAGGGTGTGATTATTCTTCTGCTGTTTTTGATTCTGTTTTCAATTTTTATATTTTTTTTTACTCCACATGATCATGAACCTAATAAAACATGAAAAACAAAAATAAAATTAGATAATGAGACTAAGTTTGCTAAATTAGAGGTATTTTGTTCAGAGTTCTCTGTCTGTTGCTGAGTGGATGATGGAAAAGGTTTATTATTGTTAAACCTGTTTCTTTCACCATTATTAAAGCCTTGTTGAGGCCTTTGATCCTTTCATGAGAGATTTGGATGATTTATCCATGATGGATTATAGGTGTTTCCATATGGTTCACCCATGTAATTTACCTCTGCTATTGCAGGGTTCTCAGGATCATAAGCTTCTTCTTCATAAGAAGCCTCTTGAGTACTATTGGATGCAGCTTGTATTCCATTCAGACTCTGAGAAATCATATTGACTTGCTGAGTCAATATTTTGTTCTGAGCCAATATGGCATTCAGAGTATCAACTTCAAGAACTCCCTTCTTCTGAGGCGTCCCATTACTCACAGGATTTCTCTCAAAAGTGTACATGAATTGGTTATTAGCAACCATGTCAATGAGTTCTTGAGCTTCTGCAGGCGTTTTCTTTAGGTGAATGGATCCACCTGCCGAAGTATCCAATGACATCTTTGATAGCTCAGATAAACCATCATAGAATATATCTAGGATGGTCCATTCTGAAAGCATGTCAGAAGGACACTTTTTGGTCAGCTGTTTGTATCTTTCCCAAGCTTCATAGAGGGATTCACCTTCTTTTTGTCTGAAGGTTTGAACATCAACTCTAAGCTTGCTCAGCTATTGAGGAGGAAAGTACTTGGCAGCTTCTCTTAGTTTCCTCTTCAGAGTCCTTTCAGGTTCTGGATCAGCTTCAACAAGAATGCCTTTTTCTTTGTCCCTGCTCATAAGAAAGAGAAGAAAAAAAGAAAAGAAAAGGAATCCTCTATGTTACAGTAAAGAGGTTCCTTATTGTTAGTAGAAGAAAAGAAGAAGAAAAAATTTGAACACAGATAGAAGATGGGGTTCGAATTTGGAGAGTGATGTGAGAAAGAGATGTTAGTAGATGAATAAATAAATAAAAGGAGATGAGAAAGAAAGAATTTCGAAAATAATTTTTGAAAAAGAGTTAGTGATTTTCGAAAATTAAGATTTAAAATTTGAAATAATTAGTTAATTAAAAAGAAATTTTGAAAAAGAGGGAGATATTTTCGAAAATTAGAGAGAGAGAGAGAGAGAGAGTTAGTTAGGTAGTTTTGAAAAAGGTAAGAAACAAACAAAAAGTTAGTTAGTTAGTTGAAACAAATTTTGAAAAGATAAGAAGTTAGGAAGTTAGAAAAGATATTTTGAAATCAAATTTTTGAAAAAGATAAGATAAGAAGATATTTTTGAAAAGATATGATAGAAATTAGTTTTGAAAAAGATTTGATTTTTAAAATCACAATTAATGACTTGATTCACAAGAAATCATAAAATATGATTCTAGAACTTAAAGTTTGAATCTTTCTTAACAAGCAAGTAACAAACTTAAAATTTTTGAATCAAAACATTAATTGTTATTGTTATTTTCGAAAATTTGATACAAAAATAAGAAAAAGATTTTTGAAAAAAATTTTTAAAATTTTCGAAAATAACTAAGAAAAATGAAAAAGATTTGATTTTTAAAAAAAGATTTTGAAAAAGATAAGATTTTTAAATTAAAAATTTGATTTGACTCATAAAAACAACTAGATTTTAAAAATTTTTGAAAAAGTCAAATCTAACTTTTGAAATTTTAAGAGAGAAAAAGGGAAAGATATTTTTTTATTTTTTTTTTAATTTTTATGATGAGAGAGAAAAACACTAAAATGATGCAATGCATGAGATTTTTAGATCAAAACAATGAATGCATGCAAGAATGCTATGAATGTCAAGATGAACACCAAGAACACTTTGAATGTCAAGATGAACATCAAGAACTTATTTTTGAAAAATTTTTAATGCAAAGAAAACATGCAAGACACCAAACTTAAAAATTTTTCATGTATGGACACTATGAATGCAAGAATGCATATGAAAAACATCATACAACACAAAACATGAAAACATCAAGATCAACCAAGAAGACTTACCAAGAACAACTTGAAGATCATGAAGAACACTATGAATGCATGAAAATTTTCGAAAAATGCAAGATGAATATGCAATTGACACCAAACTTATAACATGACTCAAGACTCAAACAAGAAACACAAAATATTTTTGATTTTTATGATTTTATGATTTTTTTTGTATTTTTATTTTAAAATTTTCAAAGATCATTTTGAAAAAAAGAAAAATAAGGATTCCAAAATTTTTAATATGAATTCCAGGAATCTTATGCTCTTTAGTCTAAAGCTCCAATCAAAGGGCCAGGCATGGCTTAATAGCCAGCCAAGCTTTAGTATGTAACTCAGACATGACACGCCTGACATACCCTATCCAGAAGAATTGGACATGGCTCCATTGAGGTGATTAGTTGAAGACCAATCCCAAAGCAGTTTGGGTATGGCTTTACAGCCAGATGGGATTCAACATGTTTCATGAAACACTAGAATTCATTCTTAAAAATTCTGAAGAAAAATATATTTTTGAAAACATTTTTATTTTATTATTTTTTTTGAAAACAAAGGAGAAATTTTTGAAAAGATTTTTGAAAAATTTTTGAAAATAAAACAAAAGAAAATTACCTAATCTGAGCAACAAGATGAACCGTCAGTTGTCCAAACTCGAACAATCCCCGGCAACGGCGCCAAAAACTTGGTGGACGAAATTGTGATTACACTTTGATTATGTAAAATTCATTGCTCTTTCTTTCCCTGGAAATGGCGCCAAAAACATGATGCCAATACCATGGTTCACAACTTCGCACAACTAACCAGCAAGTGCACTGGGTCGTCCAAGTAATACCTTACGTGAGTAAGGGTCGAATCCCACAGAGATTGTTGGCTTGAAGCAAGCTATGGTTATCTTGTAAATCTCAGTCAGGCGGATAATAATTGATTATGGGGTTTTCAAAAATAGATACTAAACTAAGGATAGAAATACTTATGTAATTCATTGGCGAGAATTTCAGATAAGCGTGTAGAGGTACTTTCGTTCCTCTGAACTTCTGCTTTCCTGCTGTCTTCATCCAATTAGTCTTACTCCTTTCTATGGCTGGCTTTATGTAAGGATGTCACCGGTGCCAATGGCTACTTTTAATCCTCTCGGGAAAATGGTCCAAATGCTCTGTCACAGCACGGCTAATCGTCTGGAAGCATCACCCTTGTCGT
>NC_029793.2:109072550-109073698 GCF_000816755.2 Arachis ipaensis | reverse complement strand
TGAATTAATAGAAAAACAGTAGTACTTTGCATTAATCTTTGAGGAACAGCAGAGCTCCACACCTTAATCTATGGAGTGTAGAAACTCTACCGTTGAAAATACATAAGTGAAAGGTCTAGGCATGGCCGAATGGCCAGCCCCCAAAACGAGATCACAGGATCGAAATACAATCCAGGATGTCTAATACAATAGTAAAAAGTCCTATTTATAATAAACTAGCTACTAGGGTTTACAGAAGTAAGTAATTGATGCATAAATCCACTTCCGGGGCCCACTAGGTGTTTGCTTGGGCTGATCTTGAATGTTACACGTGCAAAGGCTCTTTCTGGAGTTGAACGCCAGGTTGTAACGTATTTCTGGCGTTCAACTCTGGTTTGTGACTTGTTTCTGGCGTTTAACTCCAGACAGCAGCGTAGAACTGGCGTTCAACGCCCTTTTACGTCATCTAAAATCGTTCAAAGTATGGACTATTATACATTACTGGAAAGCCCTGGATGTCCACTTTCCAACGCAATTGGAAGCGCGCCATTTTGAGTTATGTAGCTCCAGAAAATCCACTTTGAGTGCAGGGAGGTCAGAATCCAACAGCATGAGCAGTCCTTCTTCAACCTCTGAATCTGATTTTTGCTCAAGTTTCTCAATTTCAGCCAGAAAATACCTGAAATCACAGAAAAACACACAAACTCATAGTAAAGTCCAGAAATGTGAATTTAACATAAAAACTAATGAAAACATCCCTAAAAGTAACTAGATCCTACTAAAAACATACTAAAAATAATGCCAAAAAGCTATAAATTATCCGCTCATCAATAATCATCATTAATTCCAAGTCTCAAGTCTCAATTGTGAAATCATACACAAACAATAAGCAGTACAAAGCAAATACATCTAAAGAGCAATTACAACAAATAGTACATTTAACAGTTAACAGTTAACAGAAAGTCAATTAGGCAAACCACAACAGTTATGTACACTCAAACAATAGCAAACAAATGCACATGATATATGCTTGTCCTATTGGCTGTGAGCTCACTTGTCGGTTAAACTACTAGACCCGACATATCTGGTAGCTAACCCAGACATAGTATCTCGGTTGCGCATCTTCAGAAGGAATATAAATGAAGGAGAGTGTCTTTTTCCCTTCTCCT
>NC_029793.2:109064865-109072478 GCF_000816755.2 Arachis ipaensis | reverse complement strand
ACCTTTCTACCTTGCAATCAAAGAGAAATGTGCTATCAAGGATATAGTTCCCGCCATACTCTTGCGATATAGTTTTTGCCACACTCTTGCGATATAGTTTTCGCCACACTCTTGAGATATGGTGTCCGGCACACTCTTGGGATATAGTGTCCGCCACACTTTTCAATCATAATCACAATCAAAATCGAAATTGAAATCATAATTCTTTATATTCACATTTATCACAAGGATAATTATCCTCAAGCCGTGATTGGGATGAAACAACCATCCCCACCACAGTTAGAAATTGAATCGAAAGGAATCTTCAACCTTCTATACAATCTCCTGATGCAACAAGAGAGAAAATTCTCAACCTTAAACTAGTCCTCCACTACAAGAGATAAAATCTTTCATCCTCAACTTGCCTATTCGTGAGGAAGACAACGCCACCGTTCTCACCGTTGGCAGGACAAAACCAACATCCCCACATCCCACCGCAAAAATGGACAAGTGGCATGGAACCACCATTCTTGTCCGGTGTAGGTGCTAAATCAATACGCAAGTGGAATGAAACCCACGACCTTGCCACTCATGGGGGACAAACCTCTGACCTTATCAATTTAGTTTTTCAGACCACATTCAATCAAAATCATTGACTTAAATCAATTTAATAAAAATTGATTCAATTCTCTTTATCAATTTATCAATTTCATTATCTCGTGAGCGAAACAGCGCCACCTTCCTCACTTTGGGCGGGACGAATCACCGTCCCTACAATATTTTCATCCGGTTAACCAAGTGTTAATCAGGGAATTAATTCAATTTAATTTATTAGATATACCCATTGTCTTTTCAAAGTTTAAAAATTGGTTATCAGATAACATACGAAAATTACAGAGGGTTACAAGTTTGTCGAAAAAGCTAAACAGGTCGTGTGCACATGCACACCTTTGTGTGCACGTAGGGACGGATTTACTTACAATTATGTGGGGGCAATTGCCCCATTAAATGTTTATAAACAAATAATAAGTACACATAAGTATCAAATGCCCCCTTAAAATAATAGGTTTGCCCCATGTTTAATTTTTTTTAAATATATGTGTGAAAAATTTTGGTTATTAATTAANNGTATTTAACGAAAAAATACTTTTAAATTAATATATTTTTTTGATGTGTTAATTAAATTATTTAAAGTTTGACTAATATATTTTGAAGTTTCAATATCTAGACATATTTATGTTAAATTTTTATTATTTTTATATATTATTTTTGTCCCATTACTAAAATTTTCTGGATCTGTCACTGTGCGCACGCACAGATCAGCAAGCTTCTCAGAGTGGTGCGTACGCACCACCTTGTACGTGTACACAAGTGAATTTTTTTCTTCTTGTGCGAACACACAGCCCTGTGCACACACATACATCAAAAAGTTTTCTAGTGTGCTGTAGAATCTGTAATTTTCAGTTTTCGACATCAATTTTCAAACGTTCATAACTTTTCCTACAAAATTCATTTTTCTTTTATTTTTTGACGGTTTTAAAGCTCTCATCACCATTTTTAATTTAAAATAAGTTTCACTCAATTCTAAACTCCAAACAACAAGTTATGGCCCATCGAAGTTGGCCAAAATTTCACTTTTACCCAAAATTCTGCTTAATTTAAAACCTAGTTTTCTCACATCTTTCCCTTTGAAATCAACACCACAACCTCGTTTCATCTTAACCTCCATATCAATCAAATCCTTCCTATCATTTGAATTTTCTCAACTTACCGAAACACTCAATTCCTTACCAAACATAATTTTCATTACCAAAAATCATATCATTTCTCATATGCATCAAATCAACAAATTTCCATCAATACCTCAACATTACCTCATTCTTAATCCTCTATTCATACAATTACGGACTCTGACACAAAATACATGATGAGCGGATATTTTATACGCTTTTTGGCATCATTTTTATATACTTTTTGTTATGTTTTGATTAAGTTTTATTATGTTTTCATAGGTTTTAGTGAAAATTTTATATTTTTGGATTTTACTTTGAGTTTGTGTGTTTTCATGTGATTTCAGGTAAATTCTGGCTGGAATTGAGGAACTTTGGAAAAAGTCTGATTCAGAGACAGAGAAAGGACTGCAGATGTTGTCAGGATCTGACCTTCCTGCACTCAAAGGAGCATTTCTGGAGCTGTAGAGGTCCAAATGGTGTGCTCTTAACGGCTATGGAAAGCTGACATCCAGGGCTTTCTAGAAAAATATGATAGTTTCTACTTTTCTCTGGAAATAGAGGTCCGAAACTGGCGTTCAATGCCAGTATTCCACCCTCTTTCTGGCATTGGACGCCCAAAAGGGAGCAGCTGGCATCCAACGCCCAAATAGGAGTCCCAAGCTGGCATTCAATGCCCCTAAGGAGTCCTAGCACAAAGAGACACTCCAAGCTCAGCCCAAACACTCACCAAGTGGGCCTGGAAAGTGGATTTTTGCACTATAAGACTAGTTTATCGTATTTCTGTAATTCTTAGTTATTAGATTAGTATATATAGAACAAGGATCACCCTTGTTCAGTACACCTTATGCCATATTTTCAAATGACATTATTTTATTGTACAGTATGAGTCATTAACCTCCTAAGTTAAGGCTAAGAGCTCTACTGATTATTATGGATTACTAATATCACTATTCTATTTCAATCTATGTTTGATTCTATTCTAAGATGTATCTTCGTTCTTCATCCTAATGAATTGGGAGTGTAACTTGACCGTCATCCCTATTCTATATGGGTTCTTGCGAGTCCTTGATGGGATAGTTTTGAACCACAAGCTTGATTATACATCTCTTAGACGGCTAATCCACGACTTTGTTGGGGACTTCTCAAGACATCAGTTCAGCCGAGGTACAGGGCGATTAGGGCCTTTGTGGTAGAGGCTAGAATCAGAAGGCAGCATTCTCTGATCCGGAAGATCCAACCTTATCTGTGGTGTTTTGACTAGGATCACCAAGGAAATGGACTGCAGGAGCTTCACCCCCGTTTAGATTGGATGACCATTGACCTGGAATTTGATCTGAAGCAGGGGAGATTAATGACCACTGACCTAGCATTAGTCACTTACATACTGCCATGGAATGAATCATCGGAAGTTGAAGTAGATAGTGAGAAAAGTTGATCCAGAAAGAGGAAACATCTTCGAAGCCTCAACCGTTCTCTTATCATTGATTTCACACATGTCCAGTAACACTTTATTTATTTTGTTTTTGTGTTTCACAAAACAACTATATTTTCTATCCACCTAATTAAGATCTACAAGATAGCCATTGCTTGTTCAATCCAACAATCTCCGTGGGATCGATCCTCACTCACTTGAGGTATTACTTGGATGACTCGGTGCACTTGCCGGTCTATCTGTGCGAATATTGAGGAGTCAATTTCGTGCACCAATACACCACAACACAATTAACATTTTTTATTACCTCAATTGAGGCTTATAACATACCAAAAAGGTGTATCTCACCCGATCACAGTTTTCGCCCAAATTTCCATATGATTATCCATAATAAGATTTCATTTAATCATACATATATATATATTGGTCATCAATACTCAAATTCTCAAAATCATGCCACAACACATCATCATGCAACCATCGACCAACATTAATTTTTCACACTAAACCATCAATATCAACCACATTAATTATTCCAATTCATCACTGACATAGGGTCATCTAACCTAGGTTTTCACATAGTGGTACATAATGTTTACCCGAAAATAAAATCGGTACCTTCGTTGACGGCAATTTCTCAAATATTTTGAAACTCCTCTACGATCACACCCAAGCTTTAATCAACGCAACCAAGCCTCATCGAAAATCCTCCTTCAGTCAAATGGTGCACTCAATTCCGCACCAAACTAAACCAAGTATTCAAGCTACTCCATGTCAATCTAATCATACCAAATATCAAGTATTGATGCGTGAGCATCTTAGCTAGTTTAACTGGCTAGTTTAGTGAATTTTTAGTTTATTTTCATGCGTTATAGCAAATAAATGAGTGACTTCATGAACTATCCTTGCATGAATTGAATTTGCAGATCATTAAACATGAATTGAATTTGTGGTTACTCCATGAATATACAAGTCAAATTTGATATAATGAATGATACTAAGTGAATGTATAATCAAGAGGATTGTGTTGCATTTAAATATCTTAGTTCATCTTGTATTAATTCATGGAATATCAAACTTTGATGCACCTTATTTTGTTTAATGGTCCATAGGAAATCAATGTGAAGCAAAGCATGCATGGAAGTAACTGAGCAAGGCGTTGTTAACACCCACAATAGAAGCGCCCTCAAGGGTAACGCCTTCGACACACTCTGACACCTAGAGCATACCAATTTTGGGCATTGGTAATGCCAAGGTACAAGGGCATCATCAAAAAAAAATGCCAACTCTGGAAGATAGTGGGCATTGTCAATGCCCATAACAAGAGGCGTTAGCCCAAACAACGCTGGCAATGGTGGCATTAGGTGTTGTCAATGCCATATACAACTGGTGCCCTTCCAAAACAACACCTTGGCCACAAGAGTGCTCTTGGAGTTGTGAAACTAGGTGTTACCAATGCCAAGAACAACTGGCACCCTTTCAAGTAATGTCTTCCACACTACTGAGTTCCCTGGAGCATGGACTTGGGCGTTACCAATGCCAAACATTACTGGCGCTCCCTCGAGATGACGCCTACGATAAAGGTCATGTGTACGCAAAGGCTTCGCGTACGTGTGAGGTGAGAATCTGTCCCTGGAAGCATTGTTGGGCATTGTTAACACCAAAGACCACTGGCGCCCTCTACAAGTAACGTCTGCGATGACTTTGGGGTTGGGAAATTTAGTTCTCATGCGTACGCATGGACTGCGCGTACGCGTGAAGTGGAGTTTTTGCATACGCGTGGGTTGCGTGTACACATAACAGGGAATCTTGCAGTACGCATGTGTTGTGCGTACGCGTGAAGCTATTAATGCCTAGGCCTGAAGAAAGGCTTCTGATTCAAGCCCAACAAGATCTAACCTAGAAGCGAACTTCAAAAGGACTTGAGGAGCAGAAATAGTATAAATAAGAGAGGGTTAGAACTTGAGAGGGGGACTTTTGGCTTTGGATTATACTTCACTTTTTGCTTGGCCTTTAGTTTTGCTTTTTACTTCTTATTTTCTTCCAGTTCTTAATATTTTCCATTTTTGTGAAGCATTCTGTAACTAAGCCCTGAGTTACTAATCCCCCATTCATTGGGAAGAGGAACTCTGTTGTATTTTAAATAAATTGATGTTATTATTCTTCTTCTGAATTCAAGTATTGTTCATCTAAGAGAGAGTCTTTGGTCTTCAAAGATCTAGTTCTATCCAGAGAGGGATTAGATCTATTTTAATTCTATTATGAGCTTGAGAAAAGATTCAAAGTAATTCAGTTTAAGACTCTACTCAAACAATTCTCTTGATTGATAATTCAGAGCTTGATATGTGACATGTAATCACTCTGAATTAAGATCTTGAGGGTTGTGTGGCTTGGGATCAGAAATTGAACTTCACCTCTTCTCATGAGCAATTAGATCAAGAGATTGGTGATTGATTATGTTAAGAGAAATTGAATTACCAAAAGATTGGAATTAATTACTTACGATCTGCCATGGATCTACTTTCCATGATTGAGAAGAAGTTGAGAATTATTGATTCAGGAGGAATCAACATCTCTAATCCCTAATGATTTAATTCCATATCACTTCTTCACGTATTTCAATTTTTCGTTCTAATTACTTGCTTCAGCTTCCCTTCTTAATTACTTGTGTTTGTTTAATGTTCATTGCCTTTAATTCCTTTACATTCTAGCACTTTAATTACATTGTCATTTAATTTTCCGCATTTACATTATTGCAATTTAAGTTTATGCACTTTAAATTTCAGTTATTTACATTCTCGCTCTTTACTTTCAGTCATTTATTTTCTTGTTATTTAGTTTTCCACAATTTACTTTACTGTCAAGTAACTAAGATTTGATCAAACCTCATCCAATTGCTTGTTTAACTAGAATAGCCAGTTAATTAAAGTTACTTGATCTTTCAATCCTTGTAGGATCAACCTCACTCATAGTGAGTTATTACTTGATTACAACCCGGTGCACTTACCGATGGATATTGTTTATCAAATCCGTATCAACTTTCTGGCACCGTTGCCGGGGATTGATTTAGATTAACAGTGACTAAGTTAGTTGGTTACCTAGATTAAACATTTTTCTTCTATTTGGTTACTTAGCTTATTTTTATTTCACTTATTTTATTTTTACATTTGATGCCATTCACCTGTTTATTGTATATATATATATATATATATATATATATATATTCATTTCACTTAGCAAACTAATTGTTTGATATTTTGCATCATTTGACTCTAACCAAACTTTATGATAGAGTGAGCCTTAATTCTTGGTTTTGGTTGTTTTTGTATATGCAAGGTGGTTGTAGAGGTGAATCAACATCTTATGATCCAGAGCTAGAAAGAACTCTTTGGAGATTAAAAAGAGAAGCAAGAGGTAAACAACTTCTTGAGGAATTTGAGAAAGTGGATTCAGAACACAACATGGATGAGAAAGTTAATCATGATCACAATGTTGAAATTGGCAACAATAATGCTAATGCCCCATTAGAAGGACATTAGGTTCATACACCGATCCTAATCCTGGTAATTGTGGCAGTAGCATTCTCACTCCTAATGTGCATGCCAATAATTTTGAGCTCAAGTCCCAATTTGTCACCCTAGTCCAGCAGAATTGTCAATTTAAAGGGGTGCTCAAGAAGATCTGAATCAACACTTGTTCATTTTACTCAGAATCTGTGATACTGTTCCACAAGACACCTATAGACTGCTCTTGTTTCCTTTCTCTCTTAGAGATGGAGCAACTCAATGGTTGGAGACTTTTCTTAAAGAGAGTATTGCTACTTGGGAGGATTTAGTCAACAAGTTCTTGACTAAATTCTTCCCCCCTCAAAGGATCATCAAGCTTAGAACTGAAGTTCAGACATTTAAGCAACTTGAGGGAGAATCACTCTATGAAGCATGAGAAAGATTCAAAGGATTGCTGAGAAAATACCCACCAAACATGTTCTCTGATTGGGTTCAACTACAAATCTTCTATGAAGGCATAACTCAAGCCTCAAGGAACTCACTGGATAACTCCGCAGGGGGCTCACTCTATATGAAGACTCTTGAAGAAGCAATAGATCTCATTGATATTGTGGCTAACAACCAATATTTCTATTTTTTGGAGAGAAACATGAACATGAAGAGGGGAGTGATGGAGCTTGAAACTTTGGATGCTCTCATGGAACAGAACAAGCTCATGGCTCAACAAATGCAGCTCACCTCTCTGCAATTAGCAACACTGACCAAGCAAGTGGGGGGATGCAAGTTTCAGCAATCAACACCCAAATCCCAGCTTATGACATGTATGAGGGAGATAACTTTGGAGGAAGCTATGACAATTACAACATAAATCAACGACAAGTGGAAAAAGTTGATTTCATGAACTCTTCTAGGCCACAACAAAATTATTCATACTCCAAAATATATAATCCTAGAGGAAGCTAT
>NC_029793.2:109055257-109064486 GCF_000816755.2 Arachis ipaensis | reverse complement strand
ATTTGAATATTAAACCATTTTACAATTTTTTTTGAAGAATTTTATATCATGTAAATATCTTGCTGTACTACTATTTGGTATGAGATACTAAACATAAGCAACCTAAAATCCTAAACCACAGTACAGGTGCCGTGGCTGGCTTGGGTTATTATGAGAACCTTTTATTTTTGATATTGGAGTAGCAATGGTGTTCTTTTTTAAAATATGGACTGTTGGGGTGTTATTCTCAAATGTGGAACCGTTTAATTAGAGAAGTAGAAATCGGACCATCCGATTTTTAGAGTTACAGAAATCGGACATCTAATTTATAGAGGTACACAAATCGGACCGTCTAATTTGTGAGAAGTACAGAAATCGGACCGTCCGATTTGTGTTAAAAAAATTAAAAATTTTGAGGTATAGAAATCGGACCCTCCGATTTGTGTAACCCCATTTTTAGGGTTTATCTTGTCATTAATTTAGGAGAGTTTATGACCTTTTACCCACATTTATTCAATGAAATAGCATGGTTTCATGAGTGTCTCCTAATTTGTGCTTAAGTGTGAAAATATGCTTTTTAGGCCCTTAATTGCTAATCTTGATTCACCTTTGATTCCACTAGATGCCTTGATATGTTAGCTAGTGATTTCAGGATTGATAAGGCTATGAATGGATCAAAATGATGGAGAGGAAAAGCATGCAAGAGGAGAACTCATGAAGAAATAAGGATTTAGGATGTTGAGATCGACGCACACGCGCACCAGACGTGCACACGTGGATTGTGACGTCGCATGGCGACGCGTACACGTACATGGCGCATACACGTAGATAGGGAATTGTCAAGCGACGCGTACGCATATATGGTGCGTACGCATCGATGCTCGCACGTCACTCACTTAAAGGCAAAACGCTGTGGACGAATTCTGGGCTTCCCAGGCCCAAATCCAACTCATCTCTGATGCTATTCAACCCAAGGACTGAAGGGGAATCACAACTATTGAACACATTAGTTTTAGTTTAGTTTAAGTTTTGGAGGGAAAGTTAGTTTTAGAGAGAGAAGCTCTCACTTCTCTCTAGAATTAGGATTAGGTTAGATCTAGATTAGGATTTCTTAGATCTAGGTTAATTTCATGCTTTGATTTACTTTTCCTTTTGTAATTCTTGTTCTTCGACATCTCCTCTCTCTAGTTTAGCATTTAATTCTTGTAATTCTCTATATGTTGATACACTTTTGTTTCTTCTATTTCTCTTTTAATGCAATTTATGATTCATGTTCCTTTATTGTTGAATTGCTTTGTTGTTGTTTAATTCCTTTTACTTTCCTTTTATGCCTTCCAAGTGTTTGATGAAATGCTTGGTTGGATTTTAGTATAGATTTTCCTCCTCTTGGCCTATGTAGAGTAATTAGTGACTCTTGAGTTATCTAATTCCTTTGTTGATTGATAATTAGAAGTTACTAATTGACTTGAATGCTACTAAAGCTAGTCTTTCATTATGATTAGGCTAGGACTTGTGGAATCAAGTTAATCCATCCACTTGACTTTCCTCCATGGTTAGAGGTTAACTAAGTGGGAGCAATGGATAATTCTCATCACAATTGATAATGACAGCTAGGATAGGACTTCTAGTTCTCATACCTTGCCAAGAGCCTTTCTAGTTGTTAGTTTATTTCCTTTGCCATTTACATTTCTTGTCTCTTAATTCAAAAATCCCAAAACATACCTCATAACCAATAACAAGAACACTTTATTGCACTTCCTAGGGAGAACGACCCGAGGTTTGAATACTTCGGTTATTAATTTTAGGGGTTTGTTACTTGTGACAAACAATCTTTTGTATGAGAGGATTATTTGTTGGTTTAGAAACTATACTTGCAACAAAGATTTATTTGTGAATTCTAAACCGCATAAAATTCATTCATCATGTACCTTTCACAATTTTAAAAAATACAAAAAATTACAATATTAGAGTATATCACTACTTTTACTTCCATACCCAAAAAAAAAAACCTTATTATGAACATGGAAAAAAATTTCTTCATAAAGTGGGATGCCAGGGATAGTCACTACTACATTATGAACATTTGGTAATATTTATTGCTTAATATTTGTTAAAGTGTTAGTGATTATTATAAAATTATATATAAAGTAACATTTCTAATGAAATATTAATAAATATATATAATTTTTTTTAAAAACTTCAAAAATGTTACCTATTCCATGGTCAGTAATAACAAATTGAAGAAAACAAATCGTGGCTGAAAAAGGTTGAAGAAATACAGTAATAACACTCTAGAAATCAAAACGGAGACCTAACCTAATGGCTGGGGTGGAAGAAAGATTGGGGAACCTGCTAGCGCTCTCAACATCACTCCAAATCTCGTTCTCCTTCTCACTCTCACTCTCAATCTCACTGGCACTCTCGATCGTGCTCCTCCGCTCCTTGAATCTCTCTCTCGTTTTAACAAATTCTAGGGTTACATTTGTTGTTCTCTGTTTTGAGGTGAGTCTAATGGAGAAGAAGAAGAACCTCTTTTCGTGTTCTTTCTTTTCTTACTGATTTTGATCCATATCTGAATCATGCATATCTAATTTCTCACGTCTGGTTCATCCTCTTGTCGCCTGCACTGTCGTTGCACTGTCCTCTTCTCGCCTGCGCCATCGTCTTCTCCATGCGAAGTCGTCTTCTCAGCGGTTCCATCCTTTACTCAATTCACGGCTTGGTGAGTTCCAGTTCAGTTATCTTCTTGCTCTTTCAATCTTCTTTAATATTTACTTGATAATTAATATGTAATTAATTTGATGTATAATTATTAGTTAATTTAGGTTTTTAATTGGTTATTTAGTAGTTAGGTTTTGAATTTAGGTTTTAATTAAGTTGTTTATTTGAATTTAGGTTTTGAATTTAGGTATAAATGAGTTTAATTACACTTATTTTTTAATTATTATTCATTCTATTTTTCCATTTGACTATAACAGTTCTAGTATTTAATTACACAAAAATCTCTACTGGTAATGATAAACAAGTTAAATGCTGAGATCTTTAATAGAATAAGGTGTTAGTCGCAAGAGGCATGGAGGTTCATTTGGACATGGCTTAGCTGTTGTTGCTGTTATTGTCTATACAAATGCTGTAAGTGGTCTAAGTTTATTTGTTTTTGCTATGTGTTGCATTTAGAAGTTAGAACCATCACTAAATGCCTTTATTACATACTTGTTAGGGAAAATCTACACTAGTTAGTGAGCTATCGAAAAGTGATTTCTACATTATTTGTCGGTAAATATAGTAACCCTTTCCTTATCCTCATGTAAATATAGTGTTATTTTAGTGTTATTTATTTTTTGGATGCTCAATGTCCGGACCTAACCCCCGCACACAATTTTTATGTAGTATTAAATCTCATTCTTCACTGCTAAATTTTTCATACTCTGTGTTTGGCTAACTTGAGAATGTACTAAAATAAAAATTGTAGGGGATCCGGCTTGGAAGTGCAAATCCTAAGGAATGTTTCAGTGAGTACTTCTCATTTTCTGAATTGATATTGAAATCAGATTTTTGAAGTTCAAGTCGCTTCAGTCGGCACTTGTTACTATTATATTATTAAAATGGGAATAAATACATATGGTGTGTTTGACAATGAATCCAAATTTTTTTAGTATAAATTTTTTTATGAAAGTTCTTTGGGTTTTTGGGAGTGCATTTAAGGTGTTTGAAGAAATGTCTCAAAAAAAAAAGGAACGGCATGCATGTGACTGTGGATAAGAGTGGCGATGAATTTCCCTTTCTTTGGAAAAGACTTACTTAAGTGTGGGTTTCCACTTACACATAACCTCCAGCATTGTCTGTATGCTTAATTATCTAGGCTTCTAGATGGCTAATCCATTTTGTATGTACTCATTAATCATTAAATCCAAATTGAAAGACATACAAGATGAGTTTCATCATTTTTAATTGGTCCCTTGCTAGGTACATACACATGACTGACTCCTCCAGTAGATAATTATTTTTTTTCTTTTTTGATTTTCTACATCAAGTCTAAATTATTATACTTAGTGCCTACAAGTACTTAAATAATAAAATACGTATATAAAAGCTAATTATTGAAGTATACTACAAGTTTTTATATTAATTTGCATACCAAGATATGTATCCCTTAGTTTTTCGTACGTACGAGATCAATGATAGATGAATTTATAGAGATATATATAATAGTATATATGAAAGAAATGGTTATAACACTTGTTAAGCAAGCACTTCTGATTCTGAGGCTCTACTAGGAAGTGGTGGTTCTAATGCTAACAACCAATGGCATGGTTTCTTCAAGCTTCTCAAGAAAGGCCCACAGATGCCATTTCAACCATTTCACCCTCTTAAGAAGGATGTTTCTAAGTTAAGTAGAAGGAAGAGTAAGAGGGTTAGAGAGGATCTCATTCTTTCTTCTTTTGACTCTGAGTTTGCCAACTTCAAATCTTCATGGAAGAATTTCACTCTCTCTGAACTCCAGGCTGCAACTGATGACTTTAACCATGGTATGAGTTGTCCAAAACTTATTAGTTATTAGAAGGCATATAATTTCTTGAAACAACACGGTAGAATAAAGGCATATAATTTCTCACACCTTCTCTCTGATTCAATTTTTTCCACTTTGGACCACTGAGAATAAATAAAGTTGCAGCTACATACTTGATTTGTTACCTTTCATAATAATTCACATCTCTTTTATGGTATTCTCTCTTTTTGAGACCTTTCATAATATGTAGTATCTTTATTTCATATGCTTTCATTACTTGCTTAGGTTTATTTCTACAAACCAAAATGGACTAGTCCTCTAATATGTAACTTTTTTTGGCCCCATTTAAATCTTTTTTTTACTGCTGAAAGTTCCTCATTTTTTTGTCTTAGAATTTGCCATTATAGGCTTCAATTCCCATACAAGAGTTCTCCATCCCTATCTTCATACCACATACACATACCTCTTCCTAAGATTTTGTTTTGGCATTTGAATTAGGTGAAGGTGTTAAAGCAGGGCTAGGACTGCTTGAACTAAGATATTGAGGTGTGCTTTGATTCAGAGTTGAATTGCGATAAAAATATTAGATTCAGAGTTGAATTGTGATAAAAATTCTCTGCATAAAAATTCCTTCTTTTTTCCTTTTTAAATAATTATTGTCCACTAAAGAAGGCAAGTATACGATAAGGTATAAATTATAATGCATTGTCATTGGCTTGTGATAGTCATAGCAAATAGCATATATAGTTGAAGTACCATAATCAAAGCCCATCCATAAGATAAACTAGAGGGACTTTACGCTTACAATGATATGATATGAATAAATTAATGACTGTTGTAGTTACTTATTTTATTTTATTTTTCTTTGATTGTATACCCTTTAATCCAATAGTTGTAGTTACTTATTTTATTTTATTTAATCCAATAGATGTAGTAAAGCCTATCTTCTTATAAACTCTTATCTATAATAATTTTATTGATAGAAAATCAATTCACTATGTACAATTTAACTAGTAGGAGATGTCATGTAACTAGATTAAGAAGAAAATACAGAAGAAATTCAGAAAACATCAAACCTTTTTTTCTTTTTTCAGGTTTTGTTGTATGTTGATTTTTCTGAAAAATTATATTAACATATTTTAGTTGTATGTTGATTTTGCAATTTTGGGTTATTTCTGCAAGCTTCTGAACCTTCCCCTGCCCCTTCATCATTAGAAATATTCTTTTCTTGTTCTGATAGAAAGTTTCTGCCATCCTGATTTGTCTATATTCTTTGCACTGCTTCTAGGGAGGGACAAGCGTCCAGTTAAGTCTTTGGTTGTTGGAAGGCCAATTCTTCTAGCACTGGAAGATATTGATGAAGGTCTTTCTTTCCTTGAAAAAGCTCTTCGATTTCTAGAGTATCTTCAAACAAGTATCTAGTGCAACCAAATTTCATTTCAATTTTCATCGTCCTTGTCTCAAATTTTTGGATTTAGATGTTTAGTTTTGTTTTCTTAGTTAAGTTGATATTCTATGATTCATATATATTGCAAAGCCATGTTGGAAAATAGAAATGCACTTAACTGGTCATTGGGAAAGAGAAAAATGTGAACTAAACGAATCGTCTTTGCAGGAACTAAAGTTGAAGAAATTCTAAGGCAGTCAACAGATGTCGAAGAGGTTGATAGGAGAGTTCAAGAATATGAGCAAGGTAAGATGGAACCATTAATATGTCGGTTGATAGTATTTAATGCTTTTGCTATGACATGAAACTAAGGAATTATTATTCAAGGTGAATCCTCGCCCATCACGTCCATCTGAAAATAATACTGTAAGCAGCTTATTGTTCCTTACCTGATTGTAAAATTCATGGTTTGCATATCTTTATCTCTATTAATGTATTGATTTATCATCTTTATCTCTGTGACGGTTGCATATCTGGATTTTGTATGAGTTATTCTGAATTCTCAAATAGAAAATCATTGATATGTAGCATCTAGAAGATATGAAGCAGCAGGGTGGATTAGAAAAATGGTTAAAGTTGTTGCAGGTAAAGATTTACCAACTGAACACTCTGAGGAAGAGTTTAATTTACTCACTTTTCTCGTATTGTTTGTTTAGTATTTACTAATGTCTATAATGTGTTCTTCATTTTAAGGTTGTGGAGAGTCCTATTGATTCTGCATTGATCCTGGATGGGGCACTATTATCGGCATATCAGTACTTCGAAAACGTGAGAAATTTTCTGGTTGCTGTCCAGTTATATAAGAGAATGATATTAATGTAAAATTAGTATGTTAATTGGTGTTATCTTGTGCTGTTAGATGACAAATAGGGAGCACTTGAATTCTTCAAGTTAATATTAGTATGAATTTTATTATTTTGTTACTTGTAAATATTTATATGTAGTCAAACTAATCTTTACTGTAGGAAAAGTTTATGCAATGTAAGCATATTGAAGAAATAGGAAAATTGACTTATTGGACCAAATTTAGTGTTTAAATATCTTGGGTTTAATTTGTAAAGTGGGTGTAGAATATGTAATTGAAGAAAAATATCTTAATTCAATATTTTGTGCATTTAAATGTTATTAAAGATATATTGTAATATTTTTTTATTGTTAACAAAGAAGATCTTTTTGTAACATTTATTAGAGTATTGCTATAGAAGATCTATTATAACATTTTTTAAAGTGTAATTAGAAAGAGTTATTGTGACATTTCTTAAGTGTTATATAAAATATCTACTGTAACATTTTTTAAGTGTTACAAAAATAACTATAGTAACATTTTTCTAAGTGTTACAAAATATATTGTAACATTTCTTTAAGTGTTATTAAGAAGGGTCTATTATAACATTTCTCATAATTTTACTATAGAGATCTATTGTAACATTTTTACTAAATGTTATTAAATCTTTAAAAAAATATTAGTAAAACTTTTTGGTAATATAGGGTATATTTAACATTTGTAAAATGTTACTAATATACATAGGTAACATTTTAATATGATTTGGTAACATTTTATAAATGTTAGTAAAAATCAAGTATGTAGTAGTGAGTTTTAATTTTTCCCTCTTAATTATATTAATAAACTATTAAACCCTCTTTCACATTAGTTATCTTTTAAGACTATGCAGCTACCAACGCTTAATTTATCTTGTGTGTCTATTTAAAATTAGATACAATCTACTAAAAAAAATTGGTACAAGTATTATAGTGAATTATCTATTTTCAATTAAAACTGATGGTTCTTTAACTATTTCCTTCACGAAGTCTACCATTTAATCCCTCCATACCATGCCATCATATTCAATAAGTTTTTCGTCACTCAAGCCAAATCCAATCAAGTCTAAGACATACACCTTGTGTCTTTTTGCCAATTGTGGTATGTTGTACCTAAAAAAACATTGAAAGAAAATATATATTATCTACATGAAAAATTATTATTTACACACCCAAACAAATGTCTACTTTAGACACTTCTTAAAGGTTGAGAGAGTGAAAAAATAATGAGTAAGGTTCACCATTTAATCTACTAATGATAGTGTCTAAATAAAAATAACCAATATGCAAATAAGGAAGATTTTATTTTTTCGAACTTGAAGCCACTATAACAAAAACTGTAATCTAACCTATAATGTATTCATCACAAGGACAGAACAGATAACTCAGACTTCTGAATATTTAATAAACCAAACAATTAGTTAAACAACAAAAAATTAACAACTGCAAATAAAATTACAAGAACCAACAATATACAAATTACAAATAAAATGCAGTTAATTGTAATTACGATAAAAAAAATAAATTATAATTAGTTACAAGTACCAGTACAAATAAAAAGAAAAAGATGCAAAAAGAGAGAAATAGAAATCTTTACCTACTTCAAATGGCGGCTATAGAGAGCAAGCTGAGCAACGAGCAGCAAGTTTGGTCACCAAAAAAATAGAGGAATAGCAACAACAGTTGGCAATGGCGACAACAACAAAATCCTGATCAATTTTAGAATTAGTAAAAATATAAAATAAAAAACAAAAATTAAAAAAATTAAGGGAGAATACCTACCGGCAACAGTGCACGCGCGGAGGTGTGGTGTTGTGGTGTTGCGAAGGTGAAAGATTAGCGGTTAGTGTGTTTGAGAGAGATTGTTGAGATCGCAGACCAAGATCAAGATTTGAGGAATGTGTGCACGAACGAAGCCGCCGGTACAAATGGCTGATGTGTGAGTGGTGACCGTGTGTGAAGAATCAGGGATCGGACAATTTGAGGAGGTGAGGCAGTCTCTATTTTTTTTTTTTTTTTGGTGACTAGGCAGTCTCTATTTTGTTTTCACATAATATAGCCAATAGAAAATTTTACTTAAAAATAAAAGTCTAATTGTAATTATTTAGCGGCCATTGTTGCAATTACCACTGTAATTAATAGAATAATGACAAATATATAATTGTCACAAAAAATTATATTAAATAAAAAAAATGATGACAATAATATTATAGTTGCTAAAAATTTATCAGTAAAAGTATTTTTTTATGTAGTGAAAAGAATATAATATATAGATGCAAACAAAAAGAAGTCAATGTGGCATAATGAATCCCGAAAGAAAATGAATAAGAGAAATGGCCAAATGAGAGAAAAAAGAAATAGAAAGAGAGAGAAAATTGTCATAATTAAAGATAATGAGCATGAAAATCAAATTCAGTTTGATTAGCAAATATGTGAGAATCTTATTTTATAGAATTTTGAGGTTGATTAACTAA
>NC_029793.2:109024278-109055182 GCF_000816755.2 Arachis ipaensis | reverse complement strand
CAATTATGATTGACATATTATATTATAGACTGATTAATGATCGAATACTTATTGATTATTTAATTCTTTATAATAAATAATCAATTTACAATTATGTAATAGCATTTGAACATAAAACCATTTCACAATTTTTTTTTGAAGAATTATTTTATATCATGTAAATATCTTGCCGTTGTCAGTCGAAATAATTATTTCGAAGGATTAGGCTCATTCAAAACATTAGTGAAGGGTTAGGAAGGAAGCAAAGGTCGAAATAACGCACGTGCAGGCATTTATTAGAAGTTGTTTGACACGAACTCGACTTAGACATCTTGGTAAATCAAACAAGTGTTCGAATAAAGAATTGAGTGGTTACATTAAGTAGAGAAGTTGAAGGCTTTCTTTGAATGAGGAGTTTATGGGTAGGAATTTATGGGTAACGTCTGTTAACAAAAGAGCAGGAACAGTTACCTAAAAATCCGCATACAAGGCAGCGACGTGTAATTAAGGATCAGTTATAGATATAGGTTATAAATATTAATAAGTTTTAGGAAATAAGAGTTGGAACTTTTCTTCAGAAATACACTCAAGCACACTCACATCCACAGCGAATTTCTGAGTCTGCATTCGACTTCGATTTCTGTAAGGTTCCTTCCATTGTCTTTAATTTTCCATTTACAATTTCTGTAAACTTTACTTTTCCTTGTCAAATTTATCTTTAAAGCATCCTTTAATTTTATTGCGAAATTTACATTCAAAGTTTCTTTTACTTCTTTGCTCAATTTATGTTTCAGTACCTTTAATTTTCATGTTGAAAGTCCTTTGATTCCATCGAATGTATTTTTATTATTTTTTTTATAATTCAGCAAGTCATTTTGATTTCAGTCAGTTTACTTTTCAAATCTTTTCTTTTACGCTTCTTTTATCCTTTTTGCACTTTTCGAACTTATTTCCTGTTTTAATACTCATCTAATTCAAGACACTTTGATGCACTTATAGAACTGGTACCTACAAAAGAGGAGTAGGTTTCGCTCCTAGACCATTAGAATCGAACCACCATCGATTTGCTAAAAATCAACAAAACAAATTGGCATGCCCAGTGAGACAGTTTTAAATTTAAGTGTGTCAAATAATTTTTTGGTTTCATTTGGTGTATGCAATTGAGAAGTGGAAAGATTATTCATATGGCTGATGAATTGTCAAATGTGAATGGTGGTTCGTCCACCAATGACAGCATACCAGTAACTGTGCAATCTGCGGATGTTACTTCACGTTCGGAGGGTGTGGTTGTAAGTGAAAGTACGGTGGTTACTAGCATACAAACTGAAAATGTTGGATGTAATATTCGTCCACGTGGTAACTTACCACCAGTCCAGCCTCCATTAACCATTGGATGGCCTCCTTATGGCCTTCCTCCTGGTTATACTCCACCAATGAGTAGTTTTATTCCTCCTGTTTATTTCAGGAGTGTAAATAGAGTAAGTAATTCTCAAAACCCACAACAACATTCTGAGTTCTCTCGTGATTATAATGTGGGCTCTACGTCGAATGCTTCTAATTCCATGGCGGTATTTTGACAACATGTAGAGAAAAGTCATCATGATTTAGTCAACTTATTGATTCAACAAATAACCATAATTCTAAATCCCATGATGGCTGATCACGAATCAAAATTTGAACGCCTTGCCAGACAAGTCGAACGGATTGCTCAAATCGTTGATTATGATGAAAGTGAAAGGCATGAGGCCAGGGGGAATAATGAAGGATTTGAAAATATATTTTAAAATGAAACAACGTTTTAAATAGAGAGAATCCTCAGATAATTCCTCGTGGCCAGAATGCAGATGATGTTCTAACCCGATTACGTGCTAATCATAGTGGTGAACGTTATCAAGTCACAAGAATTATGGAGGAGGTGCTCAATCGAGTTGGTTTGAACGTTGGTTTTATGAACCGACCCCATTTTGTGTCTGTTTTCCCTCAAGTTGTTCAAATGGATGAAGTACCAAGAGGGGTGAAGAATCCAAAAATAATCACAAAATTTGCAGGGGAAGTTGGAGAGTCAACTACTGAACATGTCGCTCGATATTTGGTCGAGATTGGGAATCTAGACAATAATGAGAATTTGAAAATGAAGTTTTTTCCTTCTTCGTTAACGAAGAATGCGTTTACTTGGTTTTCAAATCTTAGACCAAATTTGATAACGATATGGAATCAGTTGGAAATTGCTTTTCATTCTCAATTTTATCGAGGAGAATTGAATGTGGCAGTTACTGACCTTGTTGCTTTGAAACGAGAAGATGGTAAAACCATTGATGACTATATGATACGTTTCAAAAATGCTAGAAGTAGATGCTATGTGTCATTACCTGAGAGTGAAATGGTGAAAATAGTAGTTATGGGGTTAGGATTCTATATGGGTTGAAAGTTGCTTAATGTGCATATCTCTGAGTTAGCCCATTTAGCTGAAAGGGTTCATCAGGTTGAATTAATAAAAAAAGAAAAGGAGAAATATAGGAATGAACAGAAGTTAAAGAGTAAACCTTTTACTTGAAAGGAGAAGGTTGCTTATGTGACCATGGAGTCCTCAGAGGAGGAATTCGATCTCGAAGCAGAGGTCGATTTGGCTGAACTTAAGAAGGGTCCTCCATATGTTTGCTCCTTACTTGAAAAGCTCCGTAGTAATGAAAATTCGAATGATTCAAAACTAGAGAGTGGGAAAAATATAGTTTTGATATTTCGAAATCTGATCAGAATTTCGATGTGTTGCTTAAAGATAAACAATTAGTTTTGCCTAAGGGTAGAACTTTACTTTCAGTGAAAGATTTAAAAGGGAAGCCTTGTTGTAAATTTCACCAAGCAACCAGTCATTCGACTAATAGCTATGTTCATTTCAAGGATTTAATTCAGGAGGCTATAATGGAAGGACGTTTGAAGTTCGACGATGGGAGAAAAGAAATAAAAGTTAATGTAGATCCTTTCGACGCAGAAGCTAGTTTCATTGAACCATGTTTTGACGTAAATATGGTTGGCATGTTTTATGACTTTGATGTGGCTTTGGATGATTTTGTGTCACAAGTTCGATCAGTATATCCTCGAGCAGGAGATTGCCTGTTAGATTTTTTGGTACAGCAAAAGATCAAAGATCGAAATGTATCTTTGTGTCCATGGTGTAATGTTGTATTTGATGCTGAAGTTGCAGCAATCTTCAAAAATAAAAAAATGAAGAAGGAATTAGCTCATGGAGAAGAGCAAGCACGTCAGAGGCAACCAATTTGGCGTATAAAAGGGCAAAGTTCCAAGGCCCTTCAGCAAAATGTTGTTGCACCGCTGAGTCGTTCTCAGGCTATAGGTGTCCAGTGGATTAGGAATTGTCAAGAATTCCAGAATCGAGATGTTCATTATCAGTGAAACCCACAATGGGAACGTCGAGGGCCTCCTCGAAACCATTATCCTTACTAACATGGTCGAGCCAGAAGATATGCGAGGGTTAAGGGAAGAAGAAGTATGCCTCAGAGTAAGAAGCCTCAGTCTGACAAAGGCAAGGGGGCCATCCCTTCGGTGCATTCCCAAATAGTTTTCCCTACTGATGGGGAGACATGCCCAAAAGGCATTCCATCCCCTGTAAAGTTGGATAAAGGTAAGGTGTTGGCCGAAATTCCAAGTGTTGACAAAGTGAAGGATGTTGACTTGGACGAAGAATATTTTAAAGAGGGAGATGACGATATGGTTGGAACTATTTCGATTATTCCAACTGAGTATTTGGGTGAATATGAAGGTGATCCAAAAGAGGACTATGACATGGATACTGAAAAGGCTTTTTCTTTCAGCCGATATGAGGATGAACCAGGATATTTCCTGCAGCCTACTGAGAAGCAAAAGTCTCATCTTTGCCCACTTCATATTACTACTACTTTGAGTGGGATTAAGGTAAATAAAGTTTTGATTGATGGTGGAGCAGCAATAAGTCTCTTACCTGAGAGGGTGTTGATGAAGGTTGGCAAACATCCTGATGACTTGGTTTCCACCAATATTGCTGTGATTGACTTTAGTGGCTCTTCTACTCCTGCAAAAGGTCTAGTTACTTTGGGGGTGAAAGTGGGGTCATCTGAAAGAAATACTGTGTTTGTGGTGGTGCCATCAAAAGCAAGTTACAATGCTTTACTGGGTCGAGACTGGATTCACGGAGTTGGGGTTGTACCATCTACTGTGCATCAAAGTGTCCTCCTTTGGACAGAGGATGGCAAGCCTGAAGTGGTTAAGGCAGATTCAAATCTATATGTCAAACAGCTGCATGTCAATTTCAGGGTGTATAGCCCAAAGCTGAAGCCTTTAAATGTTGACAGGGCATTGAATTTTTATAACTGCGAGGGCTGCTACTTGTCTTCAGAAGGTTTAACAGTGAAATTGTGCCATCCACATCTGAATGTGACCCCAACTGGCTGCGATTGTTCATCTTAAAGGGATCTGAAGCATTGCTCAATGGACCGTTGATAGGGGAAAATCGTCAGTAAAGAATTTCACAAAAATAAGTACGTTGTAAGTATAGATCTAAACCGACAATTAAACCTCAATCAAATTTAATTTGTTTGTCACTTAAGCAAACCCAATAAAAATAACCGAAGTATTAAACCTCGGGTCGTCTCTCAAGAAATTGCAGGGAAGTGTAGTTATTATTGGTTATAGAAAAGTATCTTTTTGGGTTTTTAAATGTTGAACAAGTAATGTAAAATAACAAGGAAATAAAATAATGACTAAGAAAAAGTCCTAACAAGGATTGATAATTGGAATTCCTATCCCCATCATCATAGTCACTTGTGATGGAAATTACCTTTTGCTATCACTTAGTTAACCTCTAACAATTGAAAGTAATTCAAGTGATAAAATCAACTTGAGTTCACAAGTCCTAATCAAAGACTAGAGTTAGTGAAGCTCAAGCCAACTAGTAAGTTTCAATCACTAACCAACAAGAGACTTTGACAATTCAAGAGTCTCTAATTACTCAATCTAAGCTAAGAACATAAAAAGCTAATTTAAAATCCAACCAAGCATTTTATCAAATACTTGGTGGGCACAAAATAAAAGTATAGAAAATTAACAAGAGAATGTAAATACTAAAACCAACAATTGCAAAATCAATGATAACAAATAATGGAAGAAGCAATAAATATGAAATACCTCAAATTGCATTCAATAGAAAATCAAATCTAACATGAGAATTCATAAACCAAATGGCAACATAAAGTAATCAACAAGGGAAATAAATAAACTAGAATGCTAGAACAATTAAAAGTAGAAGAGAAACTAAATTGAAATAAGATAGAATTCAGAAATTGAAAAGGAATAAAACTAAGGACCCTAAAACATAGAGAGAGGAGAGAGCCTCTCTCTCCAGAAAACTACATCTAAAACCTAAAATTATGTGAATGAATGTTGTATGAATGATTCCCCCATTCTGCAGCCTCTATTCTGTGTTTTCGGACTTCGAACTGGGCCAAAAAGGAGCCCAGAAATCGCCCCCAGCATTTTCTGATACGTGCAGCATGTGGCTCTGTCACGCGTATGCGTGGGTCTCTGAACTTTCGCAAGGTCACGCGTACGCGTCATCCATGCGTACGCGTCACCTAACTGCATGGCAACTATGGCAAATTGCATATCATTTTGAAACCCCAGATGTTATCTTTCCAACGCAACTGGAACTACCTCATTCGGACCTCTGTAGCTCGAGTTATGATTGATTTAGTATGAAGAGGTCAGGCTTGACAGCTTAGCAATTCCTTCAATTTCTTGTATTCCATCCACTTTTGCATGCTTCCTTTCCATCCTCTAAGCCATTCCTGCCCTATAAACCCTGAAAACACTTAACAAACATATCACAGCATCGAATGGTAATAAGAGAGGATTAAACATAGCAAATTTAAGGCCAAAGAAGTATGTTTTCAATCATAGCACAAAATTAGGAAGGAAAATGTAAAACATGCGAATTCTATGAATAAGTGTGAGAATAGTAGATAAAATCCACTTATTAAGCATAAGATGAACCCTAAAAATGGGGTTTATCAACCGTGTTCAAGCTGTCTCGAATTACCTGGTAACTTTAATTGATTATTTAAGTAGTTTTCCTTTTGTAGAAAATAAAGGTGATTCTTCTGATGAAGCGAAATTATTTAGGAATGTAATTTCTTCTCTTAGTAGCAACAGCTCGATGTCTATAATTGAGTTTAGTCATGACCTAAGTTTTTCTTCATTGTGTAATGCAAAGGATATTGTTAGTCAAACTGCTGATCTAATAGCAGAAGTCCATTGTGTTGAAAATAAAGTTGATGTTAATCTAGCATATGATCAAGTTCATTTTATTCCTAATGAATCTGTTGATTTCTCTTTTGATTGCATCTTTGATTTAAAATCTTTGGGTTTCAAAAAATATTCAGTAAAAGATGAGGATCATTTAAAAGGATTTGAATCTCAAGATCCCCTAGAAGAAATTAATTTGGGGTCTCTTGATGACGTTCGAATCACTTATATTTGCAAAGGTCTCGAAGACCCATTTCGAACTGAACTTTTCCATCTTTTACATGAATTCAAAGATTTTTTTGCTTGGGATTATCATGAGTTGCCTGGTCTCGATCATTCTCTTGTAGAATATGGATTAGCATTGAAACTAAATGCTCGACCGGTGTAGTAAACTCCTCGTCGTTTTGCTCCAGAAATCAATCAAAAGATTAAGGAAGAAATAGAATGGTTGATTAAAGCAAAGTTTATTCGAACTGCACGTTATGTTGAATGGGTTTCAAATATTGTGCCCGTGATGAAGAAAAATGGAAAACTAAGGGTGTGCATTGATTTTAGAGATTTGAATAATGCTACCCCAAAGGATGAGTATTTTATGCCAACTGCAAATATGTTGATCGACTCTGCGGCGGGAAATGAAATTTTAAGTTTTATGGACGGTTATTTGGGATATAACCAAATCTTCATTGCAGAAGATGATGTGTCCAAAACTGCTTTTCATTGTCCCGGGGCACTAGGCACTTATGAGTGGGTAGTTATGCCTTTCGGTTTGAAAAGTGCTGGTGCACTTACCAGCGAGCAATGAGTACCATATTCCATGAGTATATTGGGAGATTTATAGAGGTGTATATCAATGACGTTATGGTCAAATCGATTTCGGTCAATCAACACATTGATCATTTAAGGAAAGCATTTATCACTATGAGGAAGAAAGGATTAAAAATGAATCCTTTGAAATGTGCGTTTGGTGTGTCAACCGGGAATTTCCTAGGCTTTGTGGTTCATAAAAAAGAGATTGCAATCGATAAGAGCAAGGCTGATGCAATATTAGCATTGTCTGCACCTAAATCGAAAAAAGAAGTGCAATCATTCTTGGGGAACGTCAATTATCTTCGAAGGTTCATTTCGAATCTTTCTGATCGAACCAGGGTATTTGCTCCTTTAGTTAAACTTAAGAACAATTCACAGTTCGAATGGACTCATGAGCATCAACAGGCATTTGAGTCAATCAAGACTTATTTATCTAAGGCTCCAATAATGGCAAATGTTCGTCCTCATGAGCCCTTGAAACTGTATATCGCAGCATCCACAAACACAATTGGGTGTATGCTGGCCCAAGATGATGAAAATGGGCATGAATGGACAGTTTATTAAGTTAGTCGTGTTTTGACTGATATTGAAACAAGGTATTCTCAAATAGAAAAATTGTGTGTATCCCTATACTATGCATGCATGAAGTTAAAGTGCTATCTGGTGGCTAAATCAGTAAAAGTTATAGCACAAACTGATCTCGTCAAATATATGTTGAGTTTTCCAATATTACGAGGTCGATTAGGAAAATGGATGTTAGCTTTGACAGAATTCGATTTATAATATGTCCCTGCCAAGGCTGTGAAAGTTCAAGTCATTGCAGATTTTTTAGTTGATAATTCGAATAATCTGAATGACCTGGAGACAAATATGCTCGACATTAAAGTCGATTATTGGAAGTTGTATTTTGATGGATCGAAGCACAAAGATGGTGCAAGGGTTGGAATTCTTATTATCTCGCCAGAAGGGATTCCATCAGAATTCCTGTTCGAGTTGAAATATCGTTGCTCGAATAATATGGCAGAGTATGAAGCTTTGATTTTGGGCCTTAAAATATTGATTGGAAAAGGGGCTTTGGAAGTCCAAATCCTAGGAAATTCCCAGTTAGTCCTGAAACAATTATCGAAGGAATTCAAATGTAATAATGAGAAGTTGCAAAAATATTTGGCAATGGGTTGGGAATTGTTAACCACTTTTCGAAAAGTTTCTTTAGTGTATATCCCAGGGATTCATAATGAGATCTCTAATGAATTAGCCCAAATTTCTTCGAGATATAAAATTGGACCAGAAACTTTAAGAAAATTATCCAGTGTCCATCAAATTTTGGTGCCTGCGAATGAAAGGAGGCTTTGTGTATAGGCGAATGGGAAGATGATGATTGGAGGAAGCCTATTGCTGAATATTAAAGAATCCCAGTATCCCAGTCGATAGAAAGGTAAAATTGCAAGCAATAAATTTTGTCTTGATGGCTGATGAGTTGTATAAGAAAGGAATCGATGGAAGTCTGTCGAGATGTCTAAGTCAAGATGATAAAGACATTGCTTTAGCTGAAGTCCATAAAGGGATATGTGGTGCTCATCAGGCTGGGAGGAAGATGAAATGGGTGCTATATCGAAATCACATATATTGGCCATCCATGATCAAAGATTGTATCGAATATGCAAAGGCGTGTCTAGAATGTCAAAAGCATCGATTGATACAACAGATCCCAGCATCTGAGTTGCATTCGATTATAAAGCCATGGCCATTTAGGGGTTGGGCTTTGGATCTAATTGGATTGATTCATCCTCCTTCATCAAAACATCATAAATTTATTCTGGTAGCAATTGATTATTTTACAAAGTGGGTCAAAGCAGTTCTTTTAATAGAAGTTGGGCAAAATAAAATAATAAATTTTATTGAGGAACATATAATCCATCGATTTGGAATTCCTCAGACATTGAGCACTGATCAAGGGACTATGTTTACTGGTCAACGGATCAAGAATTTTGCAGCTTCGAGGGATATCAATATGGTGACTTCAACCCCCTATTATGCACAGGCCAATGGGCAAGTTGAGGCAGCAAATAAGTTTCTCATAAGTTTGGTTAAAAAATATATCGGAAATAGGTCTCGAACTTGGCATGAAACGTTAAGTCAAGTACTATAGGCTTATCGAAATTCCAAGAGGGTCGACAGGTACGTCGCCCTATAAATTAGTGTATGGCCATGGTGTTATGCTACCATTGGAAATCAATCTTAATACCTTGAGGGTGTCAAAACAGAACAACATGTCAGTCGATGATTATTGGAATGCAATGTTTAATGAGTTGAATGAATTAGACTCAAAGCGAATATTGGCACTTGAAAACATGATCCGACAAAAAGAAAGTGTCGCTCAAAATTACAATCGTCTAATAAAGGAGAAATGCTTCAGTATAGGTGAGTTGGTTTTTAAAGTTATTTTGCCAATGGAAAAGAAATCGAGATTTTTTGGCAAATGGTCCTGATGAATCCATATTTGATGATGATTTTTGGTTGAAATTGAGTGGATTTCATCATATAAACCTGCACTTATTCCCCTTAAATAGCATGCCTTTGAGCTTTCCTCCTAAATTGTGCTTGATTGTGAAAACATGCTTTTTTGTGCTTAATTTAGCCTATTTTATTCTGTTTGCCTTCCATTTGATACCTTGATATTGTTTGTGAGTGATTTCAGATGTATAAGGTAGGAATGGCTTGGTGAGAATGGAAGAGAAGCATGCAAGGAAGAGGAAACATAAAGAATCAAAGGAGAAGAACAATGCAATGTGTGCGTACGCACAGACCTATGTGCGTATGCACAGGTACCAAAGCAGAGAGAAGCGTGCGTGCACGCGGCATCTTGTGCCCAAAGCATCGTGAAGTGTGCATGCACACAACCAGAGATTTTAGCCGAGTGTGCGTGCGCACACATCTGTGCATACGCACAAGTACCCGAACATGCCTTCATTAAAAATGCATGTGACTCGCATTTTTTATGTATTAGAGTCCCAACTCTGAAGCCAATAACACATAATGGAGGAGGAAAACAACACCATACCATAGCATATCATTAGGGTAGTTTTAGGAGTAGTAGTAGGAGGCTTTAGTGTAGTCTTTCTATAAGTTTTCTCTCATCTCCATTAGGGTTTATATTAGAGTTTTACATTTCAAGTGCCATTTCCATTTTTTATCTTGGATTTTGCTAGCCTCCATTGTAAGTTTTTCTTAATTACTACTCTTTATAGTTACAATTTTGATACTCTTTCTTGTAATTAAAGTCTTAGTGTTAATATATACACTTTTTACAATTTTGATTTCTTGTTGACAATTTTGATTATTGATGATTATTACATGCTTAGTTGAGTTGCTATTGTTGCTTTTGATCATTTTTTGCTCATAGTTTCAAGCAATTTATGAATTTTACCATGATTTGCATTTATGCCCACCAAGTGTTTGTGAAAATGTCAATTTTGATTATGGGCAAAATTTCCACCTCTTGGCTTGGGAAAAATGAGCAATCGTGTTCCTAGAGTTGGAATGTCCAACATTTAGTGATAATTTTTGTATTGTTAATTGTTTTTGTTTCCACTAACGCTAACTTGTTACTAAGCCAATTAGCAAGTGAGCTAGGATTTGTGGATTAAGAACAATTATGCTCATTTGATATACTTTCCGATGTGAGGGTTAACTAAGTGAGATTAATCCATTACAATTGTCATAGTTGTGATTCCAACAAGGAAAGGATCCCTAGCTCATCCCAAGTCAAGATCCCATTCATGCTTTGAATCACAATCACACACTTACATACATACATCAATCACTTTTATAGTTTACTTGTTCATACTACATAGTTACTTCTTTAATTCCTTTACTATTTTATTACTTGCAATTTTGAGTTCTTTTATTCCTTTAATTGTCTATATCTTCATTGAAAATCGTGTTGCCTTCACAACCGAAATTGTGCACTCGTTGGTCACTAGGTCCTTGGGAGACAACCCGGAAATTAAAACTCTCGAAATTTATATTGGTTTTGAATTGTGACATCCTTTGTCCTTCCAAACTTTGATGGGGAGTTGATTGTCGGTTGAGACTATGCTACCAACGAAGTGATTCCTATTTTGAAGGAAGATTCCTAACCGGCGATAACGCGTCCACCAGGTCCCAAACTTGGGAAGGCCCTTTCCAAGTGATATGATTATATTCAGAAAACGTATATCAAATCAAGGATATCGAATTTGGAAATATAATCAATTCGATAAATGGAAAGTATTTGAAGCAATATCATTGTTTGCTAAATTAAGATTAAAATGCATAAGTCTGAAAATAAAGAAAACTATTACAAGTACTGAAGTCTAAGGTGAAGAAATGTAAGGCGCCATGAGCTCTGCCAAGTCTGAGCGTAGTTTTACCCTTTCATTGTCCAGAACTAAAAGTGTCTCAGCATGCCTGAATTCTTCATATTAGGCCTTGATAAGTTGCTTCACACATTCTTATTGTTTGGCCTCAATAGAAGCGATTTCTTGTACAAGTTGGTGTTGTTCATGCTGCACAGGGGCCAGAGGTGTGGCTATATCTGCTCTCCTCTTCCAAATTTTTGCCAGTTTTTCATTGGTCTGGGCCAACTCTACTTCAAGTTTTCTCTCTTTATTATCATAGTGAGCTTGAACGGAGAGGGCCCGAGAGATTCTGAAGTCAAATTCTTCACGGGAAGCCTTGATTGGCTGCAAGGCTGCAGCATGGCTTTCGGATTCAGTTCTAAATTGAGCCACTGTACCCTTGATCTCTTGCAGTTTTTCTTGGGTAGTTACGCTCCTGTTGGAAACTTGTATGAATTATTTGACTATGGTAGAGTATGGGGACGGGACATGGAGATCAAGAGATGAACTTAAAATATCATACAGAAGTTTGTTCAGGGTTACATCATTGGACCATTTGATGGGTGGATGGTCCAGGAGTTTGAGAAGTGATAGAAGTTATTCTTGAGCAATAGCATTTAGATTGGATAAAGGACCAGATGTAGAGGGACCAATGAGTACAGGAGTAGAAAGAAGCACCTTATCTTCCTGAATAGCTTCATTCAGAGTGGTGACCATGTTAACCATGCTGGCATCTGTAGATTCAGTAGAAACACCCAAACCTCCAGATCCCTGACCAGGGAAACTTTAAAGTTTAGCTTGTTTGGAAGGACTGGAGGTTCGTTGTGGAGAAGGGAGAGTTTCCAGGACTCGATATGGAGAATCTGAATCGGGAGCAACAGTTTCAGCAACTTGATGAGCGGATAATTTATACGCTTTTTGGCATTGTTTTTAGGTAGTTTTTAGCATGTTTTAGTTACTTTTTATTATATTTTTATTAGTTTTTATGCAAAAGTCACATTTCTGGACTTTATTATGAGTTTGTGTGTTTTTCTGTAATTTTAGGTACTTTCTGGCTGAAATTGAGGGACCTGAGCAAAAGTCTGATTCAGAGGCTGAGAAAGGACTGCAGATGTTGTTGGATTCTGACCCTCCTGCACTCGAAGTGGATTTTCTAGAGCTATAGAAGCCCAATTGGCGCGCTCTTAATGGAGTTGGAAAGTAGACATCTTGGGCTTTCCAGCAATTTATAATAGTTCATACTTTACCCGAGATTTGATGACCCAAACTGGGGTTTAAACGCCAGCCAGAGACCCTTTTCTGGCGTAAAACGTCGGAACTGGCACCAGAACTGGAGTTAAATGCCCGAACTAGCATCCAAGCTGGCGTTTAACTCTAGAAAAGACCTATGCATGTGTAAAACTCAATGCTCAGTCTAAGCACACACTAAGTGGGCCCCGAAAATAGATTTCTGCACTATCTGCACTTAGTTACTTATTTTCTGTAATCCTTAGTAACTAGTTTAGTATAAATAGCACTTTTTACTATTGTATTAGGGGAACTTATGACATTTTACATCTCATATTGTATCTTCTATGGCATGAGTCTCTAAATTCCATAGGTGGGGGTGAGGAGCTCTGTTGTGTCTCAATGGATTAATGCAATTACTATTGTTTTCTTTTCGATCACGCTTGATTCTGTTCTAAGATACTCACTCGTACTTCAATATAAAGAATATGATGATCCGTGACACTCATCATCATTCTCAAATTTATGAACGCGTGCTTGACAATCACTCCCGTTCTATCTGAGCTCAACGTAGTCATTGGGCGACAGCTTGAGTGCGTATCTCCTGGGTTTCTGATCCACGGATTTGACTTGCCTCTCCTGACAACAGAGCATTCGAATCCATGAGATTAGAACCTTAGAGGCTAGAACTAATTGGCAGCATTCCTGAGATCCAGAAAGTCTAAATCTTGTCTGTGGTATTCCGAGTAGGATCTGGGACGGGATGACTGTGACGAGCTTCAAACTCACGAATGTTGGGCATAGTGACAGTGTGCAAAAGGATAGAGAGATCCTATTCCGACACAAGTGTGAACCGACAGATGATTAGCCGTGCGGTAGCTGTGCCTAGTATTTTTCATCCGAGACGAGAGATTCGACAATTGATTAGCCGTACAGAAACCGTACCTGGATCATTTTCACTGAGAGGACGGATGGTAGCCATTGACAACGGTGATCCACCAATATACAGCTTGCCATGGAAAGAAGCCATGCATGTTTGGAGAAGAAGACAGTAGGAAAGCAGAGATTCAGACGACAGAGCATCTCCGGAATCTCAACCTGTTCCTCATTACTGAATCACGAGTATCATTCATTTCATGTTATTTACTTTTCATAAACAAAATCATTTTTATCACTAATCTCCTGACTAAGATTTACAAGATAACCATAGCTTGCTTCAAGCCGGCAATCTCCGTGGGATCGACCCTTACTCACGTAAGGTATTACTTGGACGACCCAGTGCACTTGCTGGTTAGTTGCACCAGAGTTGTGAAAAGTGTGATCACAATTTCTTGCACCAAGTTTTTGGCACCGTTGCCGGGGATTGTTCAAGTTTGGACAACTGACGGTTCGTCTTGTTGCTTAGATTAGGAAAAATTTATCTTTTTGGTTTAGAGTCACTAAAATTGGGTCTTCTGTTTGAGTTTAGTTTCATGTTTTAAGTTTTGGTGTCAATTGAATGTTTTTATTTTCCTTCAATTTTTCGAATTGCATGTCTTTATTTTTCTTCATATTTTTAATTACATGTTCTTAGTTCTTTCTTGATCTTCAAATTGTTCTTGATAATTTTCCTTATTTGATCTTTAAATTTTCTTTTTTGGTGTCTTTTGTTGTTTATCTTATACATTTTCGAATTATTATTGTCCAAAGTATAAAAATTTTTAAGTTTGGTGTTTTCTGTGTCCTTATTTCCTTAAAAATTTTCAAAATTTGTTCTTGGTGTTCATCTTGATCTTCAAAGTGTTCTTGGTGTTCATCTTGACATTCAAAGTTTTCTTGTTTGTTTTCTTTGTTTTGATCTAAAAATTCTAAGTTTGGTGTCATTTTATTGTTTTTCTCTTTCCTCATTAAATTCAAAAAAAATATCTTTTCCTTTATTTACTCATCATTTTCGAATTCCTTAGGTTGACTTAGTCAAAATTTTTAACTCAATTTTTTATTTATTTTATTTTATTTTATTTTATTTTAATTTTGGTTTTAAAAAAAAAAGAGAAAAATTTTTATTTACAATCCACATCATCTCCCTTCATATGGGAGTAGTATCTGTATACCTCCCCCCCATCAGAGCCAGCAATTTTGAGCTAAACCCTCAGCTCATTATCATGGTGCAGCAAAATTGTCAGTATTCCAATCTTCCACAGGAAGAACCTACTGAGTTTCTGGTACAGTTCTTACAAATTGCTGACACAGTGTGTGATAAGGAAGTAGATCAGGATGTCTATAGATTATTACTATTTCTATTTGCTGTAAAAGATCAAGCTAAGAGGTGGTTAAATAACCAACCCACAACAAGCATAAGAACATGGAAACAATTATCAGACAAATTCCTGAATCAATACTTCCCTCCAAAAAAGATGACACAGCTAAGGCTGGACATCCAAGGCTTTAAACAAGAGGAAAAAGAATCTCTTTATAATGCCTGGGAGAGGTACAGAGAGATGCTAAGGAAATGCCCCTCTAAAATGTTTTCAGAATGGGTGCAGTTAGACATCTTTTACTATGGGCTTACGAAAAAGGCCCAGATGTCTCTAGACCATTCAGCTGGTGGATCTATACATATGAGAAAGACAATTGAAGAAGCTTAAGAGCTCATTGATACAATTGCCAAAAATCAGCACCTGTACTCAAGTGGTGAGACCTCCATGAAAGAAGCGGCTGAGGCAGTATCCACTGAACTTAGTCCTCCAGAACAAATTGCTGAACTCAATCAGCAACTATTTTCTATAACAAAACAGTTAGCAGAATTTAAAAAGATACTACAAGAAACCAAAGATGCTAACCAGAATATGGAAAAATAATTGAATCAGATAGGATAGCAGTTATCTAAACAGATAACAGAAGAATGCCAAGCTGTTCATTTAAGGAGTGGGAAGACATTGAATGTCTCAACTCAAAGCAGCAGAAAGCCAAGAAAGGAACAACTAATAGAGGATGACCAAACCACTACCCAAAATCCATCTGAGGACAGTAAGAGCCCAGAGAGGAATGATTCTGGCGTTCAAACGCCAGAAAAGGGTGAGAAGTTGGCGTTGAACGCAAAGTGGATGGCCAATTCTGGTGTTCAAACACCAGAAAAGGGTAGCAATCTGGCATTGAATGCCCATACAGCACCCAATTTTGGTGTTCAAATGCCAATGAGGGATCAGCCACCTGCAAGTGCTGATAACAACCCCCTTAAGCAGGCTTCTCCAACCACTTTTGTAGGAAATAAACTTGCAGCAACTAAGGTTGAAGAATATAAAGCCAAGATGCCTTATCCTCAGAAACTCCGCCAAGCGGAACAGGATAAGCAATTTGCTCACTTTGCAGACTATCTCAGGACTCTTGAAATAAAGATTCCGTTTGCAGAGGTACTTGAGCAAATACCCTCTTATGCTAAGTTTATGAATGAGATCTTAAGACATAAGAAGGGTTGGAGGGAGACCGAAAAAGTTTTTCTCACTGAAGAATGCAGTGCAGTCATTTTAAAAAGCTTACCAGAGAAGCTTAAAGATCCAGGAAGCTTTATGATACCATTCACATTAGAGGATGCTTGTACCAAGATAGCTTTATGTGATCTTGGGGCAAGTATCAGCATGATACCTGCATCCACTATCAGAAAGCTTGGTTTGACTGAAGAAGTCAAACCAACCCGAATATGTCTCCAACTTGCTGATGGCTCCATAAAAATTCCATCAGGCATAATTGAGGACATGATTGTCAAGGTTGGGCCATTTGCCTTTCCCACTAACTTTGTAGTGCTGAAAATAGAGGAGCAAAAGAGTACAACTCTCATTCTAGGAAGACATTTTCTAGCAACTGGACGAACCCTCATTGACGACCAAAAAGGGGAGGTAACCCTGAGAGTCAATGAGGATGAGTTCAAGTTGAATGCTGTCAAAGCTATGCAGCATCCAGACACATCAAAAGACTGCATGAGTGTTGATATTATTGACTCTCTGGTGGAAGAGGTCAATAGGACTGAGAATCTCGAATCAGAGCTAGAGGACATTTTTAAAGATGTTCAGCCTGATCTGGAGGAACCAGAGAAAACAGAAGAATCTCCGAAAACTCCTCAGGAAGAGGAGAAGCCTCCTAAACCCGAGCTCAATCCACTATCACCATCCCTGAAATATGCATTTTTCGGAGAAGATGACACTTTTTCGGTAATCATAAGCTCTGCTTTAGAGCCACAGGAAGAGAAAGCACTAATTCAGGTGCTAAGGACACACAAGACAGCTCTTGGGTGGTCGATAAGTGATCTTAAGGGCATTAGCCTAGCCAGATGCATGCACAAGATCCTATTGGAGGATGATGCTAAGCCAGTGGTTCAACCACAGAGGCGGCTAAATCCAGCCATGAAGGAGGTGGTGCAGAAAGAGGTCACTAAGTTACTAGAGGCTGGGATTATTTATCCTATTTCTGATAGCCCCTGGGTGAGCCCTGTCCAAGTTGTCCCCAAGAAGGGAGGCATGACAGTGGTTCATAATGAAAATAATGAACTGGTTCCTACAAGAACAGTTACAGGGTGGCGTATATGTATTGAAGACTCTGAAAGCTAAGCTGGTCACAGCACCAGTCATTTCTACACCAGACTAGACATTACCATTCGAACTAATGTGTGATGCCAGTGACCATGCCCTTGGTGCAGTATTGGGACAGAGGCATGACAAGCTTCTGCATGTCATTTATTATGCTAGCCGTATTTTAAATGACGCGCAGAAGAATTACACAACTACAGAAAAGGAGTTGCTTGCAGTGGTTTATGCCATTGACAAGTTCAGATCTTATTTAGTAGGATCAAAAGTGATTGCGTACACTGACCATGCTGCTCTAAAATATCTCCTCACAAAGCAGGATTCAAAACCCAGACTCATAAGATGGGTGTTGCTTCTGCAAGAGTTTGATATAGAAATAAGAGACAGAAAAGGGACAGAGAACCAAGTAGCTGATCACCTGTCCCGGATAGAACCAGTAGCAGGAGTGTCCCTCCCTCCTACTGAGATCTCTGAAACCTTTCCAGATGAGCAACTCTTTGTTATTCAGGAAGTATTGTGGTTTGCAGACATTGCAAACTATAAAGCTGTGAGATTCATACCCAAAGAGTACAGTAAGCAGCAAACAAAAAAATTGGTTTCTGATGCAAAGTACTACTTGTGGGATGAACCATATCTCTTTAAGAGATGTGCAGACGGAATAATTCATAAATGTGTGCCTAGAGAAGAGGCACAGAAGATCTTATGGCATTGCCATGGATCACAATATGGAGGACATTTCAGAGGTAAGCGAACAGCCACAAAGGTTCTTCAATGTGGCTTTTACTGGCCTACTCTCTATAGAGACTCCCGAGAGTTTGTACGTAACTGTAACAGTTGCCAGAGAGCTGGTAATCTGCCTCACGGTTATGCCATGCCTCAGCAAGGGATCTTAGAGATTGAGTTGTTTGATGTATGGGGTATTGACTTCATGGGGCCTTTCCCACCATCATATTCAAACACTTATATTCTGGTGGCAGTAGACTATGTCTCTAAATAGGTAGAGGCAATTGCAACACCCACTAATGATACTAAGACAGTGATGAAGTTCCTCCAGAAGCACATCTTCAGCAGGTTCGGTGTCCCTAGGGTACTGATCAGTGATGGAGGCACTCATTTCTGCAGTAAACAGCTTGACTCTGCTCTGATTCGATATGGAATTAACCACAAAGTGGCAACTCCATATCATCCACAGACAAATGGGCAGGCTGAAGTCTCAAATAGAGAACTAAAATGAATTCTGGAACGGACTGTAAGTATCCATAGAAGGGATTGGGCAAGAAGTCTGGATGATGCTCTGTGGGCATATAGAACCGCATTCAAGACTCCTATAGGGACCTCTCCATACCAGCTTGTGTATGGAAAAGCCTATCATCTTCCAGTGGAACTGGAACACAAGGCCTATTGGGCAACCAGATTCCTAAACCTTGATGCTAAGGTAGCTGAAGAGAAAAGATTACTCCAGTTGAATGAGCTGGAGGAGTTCAGACTCTGATGCTTTCGAAAATGCTAAAATTTACAAGGAGAAAGCAAAAAGGTGGCATGACAGAAAGCTATCATCTAGAGTCTTTGAGCAAGGACAGAAGGTTCTGCTGTTTAACTCTAAGCTCAGATTGTTCCCTGGGAAATTGAAATCCCGGTGGAATGGACCATATGTGATTACAAGTGTGTCACCATATGGATATGTAGAGCTTCAGGATATTGACTCTGACAAAAAGTTCATTGTTAATGGACAGAGAGTCAAGCATTATCTTGAAGGAAATATTGAGCAAGAATGCTCAAGACTGAGACTAGATTAAAGCTCAGTAATGTCAAGCTATTGACAGTAACAAAGCGCTTATTGGGAGGCAACCCAATCATATTTATCTATGTTAACTACTTTTTCATTTCATTTTCCATTGTTATTTATGCTTTCTTTAGGTTAATGATCATATGGAGTCATAAAAACAGCTGCAGAATTAAAGCGGAATCAAAAACAGCATCAAAAATAGCACACCCTGGAGGACAGGCTAACTGGCGTTTAAACGCCAGTAAGGATAGCAGAATGGGCGTTTAACGCCCAGTCTAGCAGCATTCTGGGTGTTAAACGCCAGAATTGACAGACAGACTGGCGTTTAACGCCAGAAAAGGGTGTCTGGCTGGCGTTTAACGCCAGGAAAAGCTGCAAAGCTGGCGTTTAAACGCCAGAAAGGTGCAGGGATCAGAATTCGTTGACACCTCAGGATCTGTGGACCCTACAGGATCTCCACCTACCCCAACTCACTCTCTCTCCTCTCATTCAAATTCAAAACATTTCCCTCCCAAACCCAACCCCTTCTTACACAAATTCCCTCTCTCTCTTACCCTATAAATACCCCTCCTTACCACCTTCAATTTCACACATCATAAACACTTAAACCCCCTAGCCGAATTCAAAACACCCCCTCTATCTCCTCTATTTCTTCTTCTTCTCCTCCTTTCTTTCTTCTTTTGCTCGAGGACGAGCAAGCCTTTTAAGTTTGGTGTGGAAAAAAGCTATGTTTTTTATTTTTCCATAACCATTAATGGCACCTAATACCGAAGAAACCTCTAGAAAGAGGAAAGGGAAGGCAGTTGCTTCCACCTCTGAGTCATGGGAGATGGAGAGATTCATCTCAAAGATCCATCAAGACCACTTCTATGAAGTTGTGGCCAAGAAAAGGGTGATCCCCGAGGTCCCCTTCATGCTCAAAAAGAGTGAATATCCGGAGATCCGACGTGAGGTTTGGAGAAGAGGTTGGGAAGCTCTCACCAACCCCATCCAACAAATCAAAATCTTAACGGTTCAAGAGTTCTATGCTAATGCATGGATCACTAAGAACCATAATCAAAGTATGAACCCGAACCCAAAGAATTGGCTCACAATGGTTCGAGGGAAATACTTGGATTTTAGTTCGGAAACTGTGAGGTTGGCATTCAACTTGCCAATGATGCAAGGAGATCCTCATCCTTTCACTAGAAGGGTCAACTTTGATCAAAGGTTGGCCAAGTCCTCACAGACATTTGTGTGGAAGGAGCACAATGGAAGAGAGACTCAAAAGGCAAGCCGGTTCAATTGAGAAGGCCTGACCTCAAACCCGTGGCTAGAGGATGGTTGGAGTTCATCCAACGCTCTATCATTCCTACTAGCAACCGGTCCGAAGTAACTATGGATCAGGCTATCATGATCCATAGTATCATGATTGGAGAGGAAGTGGAAGTTCATGAGATCATACCTCTAGAACTATACAAGGTGGCTGACAAGCCCTCCACTTTGGCAAGGTTAGCCTTTCCTCATCTCATCTGTCACCTATGCAATTCAGCCAAAATTGTCATAGAAGAAGACATCCTCATTGAAGAGGACAAGCCCATCACTTAAAAGAGGATGGAGCAAATAAGAGAGCCCACTCATGGACCTCAACAAGAGCATGAGAAGTCCCTCATCAAGAAATCCCTGAGATGCCTCAAGGGATACACTTTCCTCCACAAAGCTATTGGGAGCAACTCAATACCTCTTTAGGAGATTTGAGTTCCAACATGGAGCAACTAAGGATGGAGCACCAAGAGCACTCCATTATCCTCCATGAAATCAGAGACGACCAAAGAGCCATGAGGGAAGAGCAACAAAGGCAAGGAAGAGATATTGAGGAGCTCAAGCACTCCATAGAATCTTCAAGAGGAAGAACTAGCCGCCGTCACTAAGGTGGACCCGTTCTTTAATTTTCTTGTTCTTATTTTTCTGTTTTTCGTTTCTATGCTTTATGCTTTGTCTATGTTTGTGTCTTCATTACATGATCATTAGTGTTTAGTGCCTATGTCTTAAAGCTATAAATGTTCCATGAATCTTTCACTTTTCTTAAATGAAAAATGTTTTCTAAAAAAGAAAAAGAAGTACATGAATTTCGAATTCTATCTTGAAAATAGTTTAATTATTTTGATGTGGTGGCAATACTTTTTTGTTTTCTGAATGAATGCTTGAACAATGCATATTTTTTATAGTGAAGTTTATGAATGTTAAAATTGTTGGCTCTTGAAAGAATAATGAAAAAAGATAAATGTTATTGATAATCTGAAAAATCATAAAATTGATTCTTGAAGCAAGAAAAAGCAGTGAAAAACACAAAGCTTGCGAAAAAAAAGGGCAAAAAAGAAAGAAAAAGAAAAAGCAAGCAGAAAAAGCCAATAGCTCTTTAAACCAAAAGGCAAGAGGAAAAAGCCAGTAACCCTTTAAACTAAAAGGGAAGGGTAAAGAGGATCCAAGGCTTTGAGCATCAGTGGATAGGAGGGCCCAAAAGGAATAAAATCCTAGCCTAAGCGGCTAAATCAAGTTGTCCCTAACCATGTGCTTGTGTCATGAAGGTCCAAGTGAAAAGCTTGGGACTGAATGGTTAAAGTCGTGATCCAAAGCAGAAGAGTGTGCTTAAGAACTCTGGGCACCTCTAACTGGGGACTCTAGCAAAGCTGAGTCACAATCTGAAAAGGTTCACCCAGTTATGTGTCCGTGGCATTTATGTATCCAGTGGTAATACTGGAAAACAAAATGCTTAGGGTCACAGCCAAGACTCATAAAGAAGCTGTGTTCAAGAATCAAAAAGAACTTAACTAGGAAAATCAATAATATTATCTGTATTTCTGAGTTCCTAAAGATGCCAATCATTCTGAACTTCAAAGGATAAAGTGAGATGCCAAAACTGTTCAGAAGCAAAAAGCTACCAGTCCCGCTCATCTAATTAAAACTAATCTTCATTGATATTTTTGAAATTTATTGTATTTTCTCTTCTTTTTTTTCTTATTTTGTTTTTATTTTCTTGGGGACAAGCAACAATTTAAGTTTGGTGTTGTGATGAGCGAAAAATTTATACGCTTTTTCGCATTATTTTTAGGTAGTTTTTAGCATATTTTAGTTACTTTTTATTATATTTTTATTAGTTTTTATGCAAAAATCATATTTCTGGACTTTACTATGAGTTTGTGTGTTTTTCTGTAATTTCAGGTATTTTCTGGCTGAAATTGAGGGACCTGAGCAAAAGTCTGATTCAGAGGCTGAGAAAGGACTGCAGATGCTGTTGGATTCTGACCCTCCTTCACTTGAAGTGGATTTTCTGGAGCTACAAAATCCCAATTGGTGCGCTCTTAATGGCGTTGGAAAGTAGACATTTTGGGCTTTCCATCAATGTATAATAGTCCATAATTTGCCTGAAATTTGATGGCCCAAACTGGCGTTTGAACGCCAGCTAGAGACCATTTTTTAGCGTAAAACACCAGAACTGGCACCAGAACTGGAGTTAAATGCCCAAACTGGCATTCAAGCTGGCGTTTAACTCTAGAAAAGGCCTATGCACGTGTAAAGCTCAATGCTCAGCCCAAGCACACACCAAGTGGGTCCCGGAAGTGGATTTCCGTACTATCTGTACTTAGTTACTTATTTTCTGTAATCCTTAGTAACTAGTTTAGTATAAATAGCACTTTTTACTATTGTATTAGAGGAACTTATGACATTTTACATCTCATATTGTATCTTCTATGGCATGAGTCTCTAAACCCATAGGTGGGGGTGAGGAGCTCTGCTGTGTCTCAATGGATTAATGCAATTACTATTGTTTTCTTTTCGATCACACTTGATTCTGTTCTAAGATACTCACTCGTACTTCAATATAAAGAATATGATGATCCGCGACACTCATCATCATTCTCAAATTTATGAACGCGTGCTTGACAACCACTCCCGTTCTATCTGAGCTCAACGTAGTCATTGGGCGACAGCTCGAGTGCGTATCTCCTGGGTTTCTGATCCACGAATTTGACTTGCCTCTCCTGACAACAGAGCATTTGAATCCGTGAGATTAGAACCTTCGTGGTAGAGGCTAGAACTAATTGGCAGCATTCTTGAGATCCAGAAAGTCTAAACCTTGTCTGTGGTATTCCGAGTAGGATCTGGGACGAGATGACTGTAACTGATAAACCCCATTTGTAGGGTTTATCTTGTGTTGAATTTAGAGGGTTTTATAATCTTTTCCCACATTTATTCAATGAAATAGCATGGTTTTATAACTTCTCCTTTAATTGTGCTTAAGAGTGAAAACATGCTTTTTAGGTCTGACAATAGCTAAATTTAATTTACCTTGATTCCATTAGGTGCCTTGATATGTTTGTTAAGTGATTTCAGATTTAGGAGGCAAAGATTGGATAAAGGGAATGAAGAAAAAGCATGTAAAAAATGGAGAACTCATGAAGAAATGAAGGAATCGCAAAAGCTGTCAAGCCAACCTCTTCGCACTCAATTGACCATAACTTGAGCTACAGAAGTCCAAATGATGCGGTTCTAGTTGTGTTAGAAAGATAACATCTAGTTCTTTGAAATGATATAAGATTTTCCATAGTTACATCGCTCATAGGGGTGCGCACACGCACTGTACGCGTACGCACCGATGGGTGCACATTGACTCACTTAATGCAACTCGTGGCCAGCGATTTTGGAAGCCTTGTGGGCCCAATCCAACTCATTTCTGATGCTATTTAACCAATAAATTGAAAGGGGATGACACACTTTAGACACTAGTGTAGTTTTAGATTAGTTTTGGAGGAAAACTTAGTTTCTAGAGAGAGAAGCTCTCTCTTCTCTCTAGAATTAGGAGTAGGTTAGATCTAGATTAGGAATTCTGAGATCTAGGTTAATTTTATGCTTAGATTTACTTTCCCTTTTGTAATTCTTCTTCTTCTACATCTCTTCTCTCTAGTTTATCATTTAATTCTTGTAATTCTCTACTTTTATTTTGATGCACTTTTGTTCTTCTATTTCTCTTTGATGCACTTTTGTTTCTTCTATTTTCCTTTATTGCAATTTATGATTCATGTTCCTTTATTGCTTAATTGAATTATTGTTGTTAATTTCCTTACAATTGAGTAGTGTAGATTTACATTCCTTACAATTTTACTATGCTTTCCTTTTGTGCCTTCCAAGTGTTTGATGAAATGCTTGGTTGCATTTTAGAGTAGAATTTTATACTCTTGGCTTGGGAAGGTAACTTAGGAACTTTTGAGTTACTAATGTCCAAGTAATTGACGATTGGGAGCCATTAACTCTAGATCTCACTAATTGATTTAGTGGAGAACTAGGACTTATAGACTTGGATTGATATAGCTCACTTGACTTTCCTCTACTATTAGTTAGGGGATGACTTAGTGGGATTGATCCTTGCCAATTTTTATGTTGTGGTTAGTGATAAGGATAGATATCCTTGACCACCAACCTTTGCCAAGACCTTTCTAGTTGTTAGTTTATTTTCATTGCCATTTACATTTCATGTCTCTTATCCCAAAAACCCCAAAATATCTCATAACCAATAACAAGGACACTTTATTGCAATTCCTAGGGAAAACGACCCGAGATTTAAATACTTCAGTTTATATATTCTAGGGGTTTGTTTTAGTGACAAACAATCTTTTGTATGAAAGGATTCTTTGTTGGTTTAGAAACTATACTTGCAACAAGAATTTATTGTGAATTCTAAACCGTCAAAAGTCCACTCATCAGTGACAGTGTGCAAAAGGATAGAGAGATCCTATTCTGACACAAGTGAGAACCGACAGATGATTAGCCATGCGGTAGCTGTGCCTGGTATTTTTCATCCGAGACGAGAGATCCGACAGTTGATACAGAAACCGTACCTGGACCATTTTCACTGAGAGGACGGATGGTAGCCATTGACAACGGCGATCCACCAACATACAGCTTTACATGGAAAGAAGCCATGCGTGTTTGGAGAAGAAGACAGTAGGAAACAGAAATTCAGACGACCGAGCATCTCCAGAATCTCAACCTGTTCCTCATTACTGAATCACAAGTATCATTCATTTCATGTTATTTACTTTTCATAAGCAAAATCATTTTTATCACTAATCTCCTGACTAAGATTTACAAGATAACCATAGCTTGCTTCAAGCCGGCAATCTCCGTGGGATCGACCCTTACTCACGTAAGGTATTACTTGGACGACCCAGTGCACTTGCTGGTTAGCTGCACCAGTGTTGTGAAAAGTGTGATCACAATTCCGTGCACCACAACTCGAGAGAGAGAATCCGAATCAGGGGCCACCTTGAATCTGGCAGAAGTATCAGCCTGGTTTGTTGGAGAAACATGTCCAACAATCAAAGTTTGTGTTGGGGAATGAGGGGTATGCTCCTTTGTTAAGTCAACTACCTGCATTACAGTTGGAATTGGAAAAGCGACTTGAAGAGGCAGAACAGACTCTGTGGCTTGGATTGATGAATGAGATGTGGTTTGTCCTAAGTCCTGTTGTTGTTGATGATGTGGCTAGTCAAGTGCCAGAGATGAGGTGATCGATTGAGCAGCAGTAACGGGTTGAAATGCAAGGTACAATAAGTCAGGATTTATTTTAACTAAATTGAAATATATGTGAAAATCATGTAACGTTACCGGAATGGGTCTTGATCTTCGAACCAATTGAGAGCCGGAATCTGAATCTATTGTATCCTTCGACTGTGAGGATGCAGCAAGGATATTCCGAATAGATGGCTCACTTTCATCAGAACTTTCGCTCGATGATTGCAATTGTAACTGAGAAAAGATTGAAATCAAGAGGTTTGTAAGTAGATGTAATTTTCAAAAAATTTCAGTTTAAGTATATATGTATGAGTAGAGAGTAGTTACCCTCCTGGAAGTCCTTGTAGGAGTCCTTCGACTCTTTCTTAGTGGCTGTCTTGAGGAGACTGTGGTTTCGGCCTTTCTTTTTTGAGGTTTTTTAGGAGAACCTTCAGCAGCAGGGATTGTTCGGATGACAGAACGCTTAATCTCTTCCAAAGTACAACTGTACTTGGAATAGTAAGTAGTCCACCAATTGAAGCAAGACTTGGTGATGAATGAGCTTCGATCATAGATAAGATGGTGATAGCCCTCCCTTTGTTGTTGATTTTTCGAGAGGCAAATATCGAGCTCTTTCTTTGAGGTCAAAGTGATGTAGCAAAAGGGTTTGTTCTTCCTGAGAAGTGGAGTGGGAATAGCTTGTGAGAAACCTAGCTGTCTAGCTGCATAATGACGACCATACAGGGTTACTTTGAAACGTTCTTTTTTGTGCAGAGGTAGCCCCGTTGGAATTACCTGTACAGCTAGCAAATTTGCCCAATTCCTGTTAGCAAGTTCACTCTCTTCAGCATCATTGGGAAAGAGAAGGCATTCGAGCCAGGCAGGACCACAATTTCGACGCAAAAAGGGGTGAAATTAAGGTCCTCATTGTGGAAGTCTTTACAATAGTGAAAAAGAGAAAAGACAGCCCAAAATCGATCTTCATCTGATTGAGCCTCTAGAAAATTTGGCTTGAAGTTAGCCAATCAAAAACTTTCAATGTGTTGTTTGTCTGTAGCACCACCTCCAGATTTAATCATGTATTTTTCAAAGATGGCATTAAGCCAAAGTTGGAGAAGCCAGAGCGGGCCTCCTGTGCTGATCAAGTAATTGTTTCAAAGACAATTAACGAATTGACCAAGTTTTTTCAAAAATGTGCCCTAAAAGTAACTTGGCCAAGTTAAGGTTGTCCCCTTCATGAAGTAGAGCAGCAAGAGAAAGGAAGAGCTTCTGTATTTGAACACTTCGAGAGCAGAAGACAGTTGCATTCAACCAGTAGAATAGAAAGGCTACATGTTCATCATCTGTAATGGCAGTGTCCTCTGCACCCATGTGATGAGCAATAAAGTCACTGTAGAAAGTTGTAGGGACAATGTTGTACTGTTGCCTAGGCTGCATGTCTGAGGTGAAGTCTGGAGGACTGATCGGGAGTCCTGTAATAGCAGCCACATCTAGAAGTGACATTCCGATCATCCCACATGGGAGGTGGAAATTATTGGTAGTCCTGTTCCAGAAGAAGGTCACGGCTCCGATCATCCAAGGGAGCGTCGAAGGAGAAAAGTGAGAAAGTCTCAGAAGATCTTGAATTCTGAGAGCCCCCCAAGCAGCGCTCTTCGATGGGGCAAGGCGCTCATACCAGGCTATAAAGTCAAGTCCTCGAGGAGTGATCTTAGGTTATTTCTAAAGGGTTTTTGGTTGGTGAAGAAAAAGATATCAAGATCTTGATTGGTCAACAGATCCTCCCCTTGAGCACTAGGGAAGAAAAGGAGTTTTTTGTTTGCCCTTTCTAGATTTTCGATAGGACTAACAAAACAATGGGTATCTCCACCCATAGTAAAGGGAATAAGAATTCTAGGGTCATCAATATGGAGCTGTAGATCATCAATGACTTCATCATTGACCTGGTTCAACACATGAAGAGCTGGGGGAGCCGGTGGTTGCACCATGGGACCTTTGCCCTTGTCCTGTGTAGCAATATGGGATGAAGAAGCAGCCATTGATGAATAAAGAAGAATGAAGGTTGAAAAACAAAGACAGAGGGGTGAATGCAACAAAAATTAAGAGAATAAGAGTTTGAGAAAGATGAGTGACAAACCCCATTTGTAGGGTTTATCTTGTATTGATTTTTGGGGATTTTATCAACTGATTGTTGTTGTTAATTCTTTACATTCAATTGTAGTTAGAATTCATTCTTGTTGTGATTGACTATACTTTTCTTTTGTGCCATAATTGTTGTTAGATTCTATTTTTGTTATCAATTTACTTTGCTTTTCTTTTGTGCCTTCCAAGTGTTTGATTAAATGCTTGGAAGAATGTTAGATGGATTCAATCATGGATGAATTTCTCTCTACAATGGAATCCTCTCCCATTGGACATGGAGTTGAAATTATAGAAGAGTGTGCACAACCTCCCATACCCTTGGTGAGCAATGAGAAAGAGAGCTACCAAGAGGAAAACGTTGGCTTGGTGTATATCGAAATTGAAGAATATGAAGAGGTTGACCAAGAAATGGATCTATTCATCAATGAATTTCTATCCAAAATTGAACCACCTCCCATTAGGCAAGAAATCAAAGTTCTTGAAGATAACACCAAGCTATGTGATAAAAGGGGAAAGGTTGAAATCAAGGAAGCTCGCAAAGAGGTGGAAATACACAAAGAAGAGCACAAGGAAGTGGACCTTGCATTATCTAAGTGTGGGGAGGTCTCCCTTCCCGAGTCACCATCCAACACAACATTCAAGTGGGTAAAATTCTTATCCATAAGCTTTACTTTCTCGCTTGAATATGGTTTGATTGAAACAGATGGACAACTTAGAACTCTTTGTGGAATTAAAAGTAAAAACGAGTTGTGTAGTGGTTGGAGCATGAACCTCAACCATACTCACAAGCCTTCCAAACACCACCTTATGATCCATATCCATCATATAACCAATCATCCATACCATATTTTTATGGCCATTATGAGCAAGAACCTCTAGAATCACCACAACCATATCAAGATTACTCCCAAGAACGACCTCAATACTCATCATCTCTGTTCCTTTACCAAGAAGAACCACCTTCCTACCATGAACCCTCTTCCATTTCCTTTTGTCTATTAAATTTGCATACTTTTATTCTTTGCATTTTAATTCTATTTGTTCTCATTTTCTTTTCTAAATTTCTCATTTTAATAATGGTGTTGAATTTTCTCACTCAATTGTTGAGAATTTCTTGTATTTGTTTTGGTGCTTCATGACTTGTTACATTAATTGTAATATTTGTCAACACACAAGATTAGTGCTTTAGTCCTTCCTAATTCATTACCCTTTATTTTTTTTCTTGTACCGCTTCGTCATTGAGTTAGGATAGAATCGAATGCTTTCATGCGTATCACTAATCTTGTTTGTGTCAATTCTTGTTTGATCTTGATGCTCAATATACTCTCCATGCTTTCACTTTACTCTTGCATCAAGTATTAGTTGATATGCCTTTTGCTTATATTGATTTCTCACTCACATGTTGTAGCTACCATGTAGTAGAGAATCATACTCTTATTTGGCATTAGCCCCCGCCTATGTTCTATTTACTTTGATATCTTTATTGTAGGCTTAATTTTCTTTCTGTTTCTCTCCTTTTAGGTTGGCCATCAAGAAAGGAGGAAACAGAAAAGATTTTAAATGGGGCAACGAACAAGTCATCCGCACAACCTTCCGAAGAAGCTCATCAATTGTAGCAACCCATCCACCTTGCTCTTCTTTGCATGCACCGAGGACGGTGCAATCTTCAAGTGTGGGGAGGTCATTCGACCGATCTCCATGGGTAACAATTTCCTTTTCAACACCAAATTTCTTTATTTTTCTTTGTTGGAGTAGCTATTGCATTGCATGATAGGTTGCATGTTAGTTAGAATTTGTACATATTCAAAAAATGAAAAGAAAAATAAATAAAAGTGAAAAAGAAAAAAAAGAAAAGAAAAGAAAAAATGTATATAGAAAAAGAAAGAAAAAAAAGAAAAGCAATAAAGGGGACAAAATGCCCCAAAATGAAGCTCAATAAGAATCAATGCATAAGTGTTGTGAAATGAAAAGAAAATGCATGAGTATATGAAAAAGTGAGGAATGGGTAGTTAGATTAGCACTTGATTGTATAGGTCATTATATAGGTTAGGTGAGAAAGTTTAAGTTAATCAAAGATTCAAATCCTTAAGTCCACTAGCCATATATGATCCTACCTTGACCCTAACCCCATTACAACCTAAAGAAAAGACCTCATGATACATGTATGCATGCATTGAATAATTGTTGATTGTTAGAAGAAAAACAAATCTTGGAAAGCATGATTAGGGGAGAATTGAGAGAATCAACCCCAAACATCGAGCGACTAGAGTGCAAACACTTCCGGTGAGGGTTCGGTGCTCAATTCCTTGATTCACGGCTTTCATGAGCGTTCTTCTCGCAAGTCTACTTGAACTTCATTTTGATATTCGAATTGGTAGGATTCATGAATCGTTATATGATCTGGGCCCTACTTGTGCACGTATGACTTGGAGGATTGATTTATTTTTAACCAAGTAGGTAAAACCATTTTGCATTTACTTCGGTTTATAGATTTTAGGGGTTTGTACTTGTGACAAACAAATTTTTGCATGAAAGTATTATTGTTGGTTTAGAGACTATACTTCAACGAGATTTCATTTGTGAAATTCTAAACCGTCAAAAATCCGTTCATCAATGAGCAAAGACAGAAGTGTCCAATTTAAAGGAAGTTTTTGTTTAGCCGTTATTGCAGAGGGAATTCAAAGGAAAAGGAGGTAACTTTGCGAAGAAGGCGAAGTGGTGGAGAGAGAAAGTGTGAATCGTGGGAGACGTGTCAAACGGGTCAGAATTAATAGAGAAGATGAATGGTAATTATTATCGGTTAAGGAGACTGACATTTGGATTAGGATTAAGTGTTTCATCTTCCAAGAAATGATTTCGAAGACAAACACATTAATCCTAGGGGCAATTTGTTAGTCAAAATAATTATTTCGAAGGATTAAGCTGATTCAAAACATTAGTGAAGGGTTAGAAAAGAAGCAAAGGTCGAAATGACGCACGTGCAGGCATTTATTAGAAGTTGTTTGTCACGGACTCGACTTAGACACCTTGGTAAATCGAACATGTATTCGATTGAAGAATCGAACAAGTGTTCGAATAAAGAATCGAGCGGTTACATTAAGTAGAGAAGTTGAAGGCTTTCTTTGAATGAGGAGTTTATGGGTAACGTCTGTGAATAAAAGAGCGGGAACAGTTACCTAAGAATCCGCATGCAAGGCAGCGTCGTG
>NC_029793.2:109018761-109024126 GCF_000816755.2 Arachis ipaensis | reverse complement strand
CGGTTACAGATATGGGCTATAAATATTAATAAGTTTTAGGAAATAAGGGTTGGAACTTTTCTTCAGAAATACACTCAAGTACACTCACATCCCTAGCGAATTTCTGAGTTTGCATTCGAGTTCGATTTCTGTAGGATTTCTTCCATTGTCTTTAATTTTCCATTTACAATTTCTGTAAACTTTACTTTTCCTTGTCAGATTTATCTTTAAAGCATCCTTTAATTTTATTGCCAAATTTAAATTCAAACTTTCTTTTACTTCTTTGCCCAATTTATGTTTCAGTACCTTTAATTTTCATGTTGAAAGCCCTTTGATTCCATCGAAGGCACCTTTATTGTTTTCTTTATAATTCAGCAAGTCATTTTGATTTCAGTCAGTTTACTTTTTAAATTTTTTCTTTTACACTTCTTTTATCCTTTTTGCACTTTTCGAACTTATTTCCTGTTTTAATACTCGTCTAATTCGAGACACTTTGATGCACTTATAGAACTGATACCTGCAAAAGAGGAGTAGGTTTCGCTCCCAGACCATTAGAATCGAACCACCATCGATTTGCTAAAAATCGACAAAACAGCAGTACTACTATTTAGTCCGAGATACTAAACATAAGCAACCTAAAACCCTAAACTAAAGCACCAGGTAGGGGTGTTTGTAGTGCTGTTTGATTTGGTTATTTTAAAAAAATCATTTGATCTAATTGTTTATTAAAACTACGGTTCGATTCGGTTTGATTCTGCGCCGAGAAGCGAAAAAAGGAAAGCGCGACGAGAAAGGGTCGCCGAGAGGGTGTTGTCCAGTGACGTCGATGGCTGAGATGACGACAGCTCTGTGAGAGTGGGAGGAGGAGTTTTCGGAGCTGTGGAGTGGTCGAGGACTCAAGAAAAAAATGGAGAGCGGAAAGAGTTGGGACTAGGGTTGCTGAGTGTGGTAGTGGCAGCTATTTGGGGTTGGGGGGTTGGTTTTAAGGGTTTTTAAGTAACTAGTTTGATTCTGTTAAAAATTTTATGATAAAAATTGAAAACCGAATCAAACCGTAAAAAATTGCAAAATATCATTTTTTTTTTTTTCGATTTTTGATTTGTTTAGTTCAGTTAGTCAGTTTTATTCGATTTGGATCGATTTTAAACTTTAGTACCGGTGCCCTAGCCGGGTTGGGTTATTACGAACATGGAAAAAAATTTCCTTCAGAGAGTGGGATGCCAGGGGAGTTTTAATTTCCACCTCTTAATTATAAATTGAACTATATCATTCTTAAAAGAATTCACATATGTGACAAGCATACAGCTTTATGTGTTAATTAACTCTCAAGTATTTTAGAAATAAATCACTGTAAAAAAATAAAAATAATAATAAACATTTACCATAATAGAACTTGGGTATATTGTCCCGTTATTAAGTTGAAATTTGTACCCAAACATTATAATGAGTAATGTTGGAACAGACTTTTTTCAGTTAATATTAACCAATTTTTTTAAAATTATTTTACTTATCTTAAATTTTACAAATTGTTTAATTGTCAATATTGTCTCGTTGCGATGCTAGGATGAAAATTTGTAACAAAACATTATAACATTGATCCATATATATAGTTGACCTTATTAATATGACAATTTAGTTACTAGCTGTGCTATTGTAATAAGACAAACAGGATCAAATTGCCAGCATCATCACTGAGATTACTACCAACATGTATAGGTTGAAATTAGCCTCATCGCTGACATGTATATAGCCTCACTAAAACCCAAAAAACATTGGTCATGGATCTCTTTTGCATGCGTACAAAACATAATAATAATAAGAAGAAGAAGAAGTCATATATAGTTATAGTTAACAGAAAAACATATTCCTTTGTTTTGACCAACGATGAAGACTATTGTCAACCTTCAAGAATGCCAATGTATATAAATTGATTCCAAAAGAATGTAACGGTGATTAATTAATATGAGAGCTCTCAAGACTTTCGATGATATGAAAGGACCATAACAAAATCCTTAGCTGAGCTTCCAACATGTGTTTGAATCTTCTCATTCAATGGCTTTGTTTGCAGCCACAACTCTACCAAGTTTTGCAGTTGCATGCAAGGTAGAACCGGTTTACCTTGCAACGAGATCTCCACCTGGAATTCGTGAAAGCAATTAGGATCTGTTTGGTTTCTGTTTTCATTTTCAATATTTTTCGAAAGATGTGAAAACAAAAAAATAATAAACAAACACTAGTATACCTCGGATTCGCTAACAAGACCAAGCTTCTTCACTATATACATTTTGATATGGGAAACAAGTAAACTACCATCCCTATAAACAAATTTGAATATTGGTTAGAGGAAATTCGTGCACCTATATAAAGTATATGCTACACAAAAACATAAACTAAAGACAACTATTACATTTAATTTGTGCTTTCAATGGAGCACCACAAAGAAGACCTTTCCAAGTAAAGGGGTGATGGAATTTCATCGAGGAACAAAATTTTTCATAACATCTACGTTACCAACAAAATTTATCATTTTTAATCAAACACTTGACCAACAAAAATATTTTTATACTAAATTCTAACCTTATATCCTAGATCGTAATAATATAAAAATAAAATATTGGACCAAAGTATTAACTAAAATTGATAAAAAAAAGTATTGGTTCCTGATCTTTCTCATTCTTACATACACTCGTAAACCTTAACCATCTTTTTCTTCTTCCAAAATTGTGTCCCTGTAACTTCTGTGTATACTATTCAAGTAACTAATCAACTGTAACAAACTAACTACTCTTAACTAGTTATTGCTAGTAGTAATTTACGCATATACTATTGAGATCCTAACATAACCACACAAGAAAAAAAAATAGAAAATAAGTCCCAAAGAGAAATGCCCGAGTAAGGCATTGAAGAGAAAAAAAAGGTTTAGATCAGATACTATGAATTGAACATACAAAAGCATAATCAAGATAAATTAATTACTTCATGCATGACATTGTGCATTTCAAACATCAGAACACAGCAAATTAATAATAGAAAATGGGAATACATATATATATAACTTACTTGACCCTTAAGTAGCTGGGGGTTATTTTTGGCAATTTTGCACTTTCTTCACTGTTTCCAGCAATTCATAATTCACAAACATACAAATATAGTTAATAAATTTTCAAGAGATTAAAAAATTGAATAACACATGAAATGTAATTTTTTCTCACTTCACTTCAGAAGCAACCAAGGAGAACCAAACTGGACCAAACCCTCTGTTGCTTTCACCATTTGAAGTAATCACTTGCTGCTGTACTGGAACATTCAAGTCCTCAGAGAATTTGAGTTTTCTTCCTTTTGTATCCGATGATCTCGAACGATTCGATTCATTCTCATCACCATTTTCAACCTTAGGCTGGCCATCATTGTCACTTGACTTTACTGATGGAATGACAGCATGTTCTTGCATAGTGGACTTACTGCAAGATTTGTTCTTCCTTGCAGCTTCTACAATGGAATTTAATGGCTCACACAAATCAAGAGCTTCTTGCCATGATTCAACATTGTCAATTGGAATCTTGTTTGGCACTATTTGTTGACTTGAATCTGGTTTTGAAGGATTCTGCTAATCCAAACAAAGCATATATTCAGAACAAGAAAACACAGAGCCAAAAAATGTAAGAGGACTTTGTCTCATTTACCTGAACTCTGGCTTTGGAACTGTCATTGGAAATTTCAAGCTGAAACCGGTCATCATTTTCTTTCCTCTGATCTCCGGTTACTTTATCCGGTTCACAAGATGATGTTAACTCTTTCAGAAGGTACTTTTTTCTTGCTACAACTTTAGCTCTTCTTGCAGTTAACTTTGTAGAGACTTCATCCAAGATTCCTATCCTCCGCGGTTGTTTCTCGTCTTTTCTGACATCTTCCTCCACCTTTTCAGGCTTAGGAGAAGAACAATCCGGTTGCGAAGGCGCGGAAACTTCTCTCTCAGGAGTAGCAGCTTTTGCTCCTGTTGCGTTGGCTTCTAGAGAAGACAGAGATTTCTTCTTTCTTTTCACACAATTCTTAGGTGTCTTGCCAATTTTTTTTCCTTCTTCAGGCAAAATTTTGTTCCTCAAATCTTGTAAACTATGATCTGTCCTGTGTATTTTCAACACAACATATACTAAAATTTCAGGAAAAATAGTGAGACAGAGTACAAAAGAAAAGCTGCATAGTTTTAGCACATAAAAGTGCTCAAACATGTTTAATTTAAATCCTCTATCTTAACTAAATCATTAGCCCTCACATTCATCAGAATATAAATAAATAAAGTGATGATACAAAATAATAATCATGTGATGATAAGAGTAAAATTAGCCATTGATGGTGGTGGGTACCTTAATTTATCAAGTGGAGAACAACCCAAGTCAGCATTGCATACTGGACAGTGCTTTAATTGCTCATCTATTAGCTTCTTATCTATGCATCCCCTGCAAACTGTTATTCAACAAACACAGACTCAGCTCACATTACATGCTGCATGGAACATACTCACAGTGACACAGCCAAAAATGCATCAAAAGATATCAGATGATAGATACAAACATTTTCCACAGAATTGATTAGAAAAGTACTAAAACCTGACAGTAACAAATAATGTATCCAAGAGTGAACAAAATAAATAAAAATTGTATTGAATTTACCGAGACAACAGGGCCAGATAAAAGAGAATTAAATCAGATCGAAACTAAAAATAAAATAAAAAGAAAAAGGGGAAAGAAAGGAGGAGGAGGAGGTGTACTGACAAGTGTGTAAGCATTCTGAAATGGTGGTGGCATTGTTGAACAATTTATTGCACAAAGGACATGTTAAGCATGCCTCAAGCTTGGCTCTATTCAGCTTCACCGCTTGCCCCGTCATTCTTTTGTTTTCTGTATATATATATATACGTATGTATTTGTATGTATGTATGTATATGTCTATATCTGACAAGGACGCAAACAAAAGCATAAACAAGAAAGATACGGCACAAGAAGCAGCTAATGATTTCCGTACGGTAACGTACTACAAAAGCTCCACATGGACATGGTGCATGATGATGATGGTGAATAATACAAACAACCTCATTCTCGACGAAGAACGACACAGCTACTGATGATGATGATGGGAAAGGAAAAACAAAAAGGGATTGAAGGATTGTGTGATCGATCCGATGAAAGGGCACGGTTCTTGAAGAAGCAAGGGACAAGGGAGGGGGTTGGGTTCTTGGATTATCGAAGGCACGTGCTGCGGGTGCGGTTTTCGATTGGTACAATGATGATGAGGGCGGGTGGAGTCTCTTTTCGTTTTATTTTAATGTGTTAGGGGCTCAGAAAACAACGTATATATATATGCTTGTGTGTGAAAAGACGAGGGGAAG
>NC_029793.2:109017225-109018702 GCF_000816755.2 Arachis ipaensis | reverse complement strand
TGTGAATGTGATGTGTTATTTGAAGGGGTTCTTTGTCGGATACACTACCCCCCTCTCTCTATCCAACTCTATGCACTTTGCTTTTATTTTCTCTACAATGTATCTCAATTGTGTTAATTCTCAATGATCCTTTAAAAATTACATCTATTTGTTAATTTCGTATTAAAAAAAAATTAGAATTAGGTTTTTTTGAAAATTTAATTTAACTCATTATTTACATGAATATATTTTTATGAAAAAAAAATATTTACTATCAATTAGATAATTTAGTATTTTTGACTAAACTATTTCATAAAATAAATGTCTATCATTTAATTGTTATTTTTATGAACACATTTTAATATAAATAACTATTTTAGAGTGATTATTTGTGAAATTTTTTAGAAACTATTTTAAATATTATCATATTAATTTATGTTTAATCTGTTAGATAAGATTTAAACTCAAGATAAGTGAGTAAGATAGTTATTTAATATTAAATAGTATGTTAATTAATTAACACATTTTTTAATGATAGTATAAACACATAGATTGCATCTTGTATTATCTTATTAATAGTAAATAGTATGATAATGAACACGTTTTTTTTCTAATGGTAGTATAAACACATAGGTTCCATTTTGTATTTAGATATTACTTTTTAAAATGAAATTTAAAGATACAAAAATAAAGATAGAGATGTAAAATCTCTTTTGTATGTTATGTTTGATTATAATTTCCTTCTTTATAATCACTACAAAGTTTGGAATTTGATTTTGATTTGTTAACAGTATAATAGTGATGTATAAGGCTCTTTTTTAAGTGTTAGTCTCTCAATGTGCGATTCTTGTTCAAGTATTGATTTTGCAAGACTCATAACAATATTTTTAGTATAAAAAAATGTATATTTATATTAATTTTAATATATTCACAATAATATAAAACATTTAATATTATCATCCAATCTACATATATATGAAACAACTTTGTTCATTTTGATTGAGCGATCAGATGATTTGTATAATCATAAATCATGTCACGTTTGTCTTGTACCAAATAATATTACTGAGTATATTATATATTTATATTACTATAACAAAAGCTAACATTTTTAATTTTTTATCTTATTTGATCTTATTTTATTCTTGCATATAATAGAACATCAATTTGAAAGGAAATCTTTTAACATGAGTCATGACCTACCACCTATAAAATAAAATTAAAAGAATAAATAAAAGAAGAAGTTGATGAAACTTCCTTATGTAACACAAGTATAATCGGATTCATACAAAACAAATTTATATTTTAATTAACCCAATAAAATATTTTTTTTCTAGACTTTTTAAATGGTGTTTGATAAATTATCGCTTATTTATCCCCATCCAATATGTAAAATGAAAGAAAGCAATTAATGCAAGGTCAACAACCCCATAGGTTTTCAAAAGTGTTCAACTTTAGCAATTACACGAGATTACGAGCATAGCCAAATTGACTTTAT
>NC_029793.2:109016694-109017100 GCF_000816755.2 Arachis ipaensis | reverse complement strand
AATTTCTTATACGTAATGAATTTAATTAATCCAACCGTTCAATCATATTATATATAGTTTAATCTGATATACTAATCACGTAAAAAATTTTATACATCTATCCAATCTGATTCATGAATTTCGATACCTTTTTAAGTAATGAGATTAGAAATTAGTTACTTTTATTAATATGACAACACACAATTATTTGTTTGTAAAACTCTATACTAATGATGTATGAAAATAAATTATATATATTATGAGTCTATATTTTGATGGCTTTGATGACCACAATGTCTTAAAAAGTGTTATTAACATTAAAGTAATATTTTTTATTATTTAACAATGTTAATTTGAAAATATTACTAAAAAAAAGATACTAAAATGTAAAAAAAAATATGACTTTAATTTTATCAATATTTTATAT
>NC_029793.2:109010852-109016538 GCF_000816755.2 Arachis ipaensis | reverse complement strand
TATATATATATATATATATATATATAATTTTAATTTTAACAACACTTATATACCCATGGTAATCATAGGTAGCATAAACACCATGTATATATTCAACTGCTCTACTCACCCTTTTTTGTCAAAAACCTGAGAACAATGTGAACATGCATGTCCCAATAGTAAAGACGACAAATAATTAAGGGGAAGTCTGGAAGAGTGCTGCCATATATACATATCAAAATCTAAAACCCATTTCCATTTCATTTTATGTAGGATATGGATTTGAATCTTCTAAATTTTGAATTTTACTTTAAAGGATAAAGTGTGATCTCTCACCATTTATTTTATAGGTGAAACCAAGAGAAAAAAAAAGAGAAACCAATCAAAAATGAGAGATCACACTTTACCTTCTAAAGTGAAAATTCAAAATTTAGAAGATCCAAATTCGTAGAATATTGCTCAATAGTCAATAATACATGAATTTCTATAGCAACAAACTCAAAAATTTAGTCGGATTGTATATCAAGGAAATGGGAAAATAGGAGGTTAAAAAAAAATCACATCTATCTAAGATGTAGTATTGGATTGAAATGGAAGCATATAAATATTAACTTGTTCAACTTTTAATCTGTTTTAAGGTACTTGAATCCAGGCAGATAATAAACCTTGAATCATCTTGAATGTAACAGTGCAAGGCACTGCAAGTCAATATTCATTCATTCTTTTCATGATCCAACCAACCCTTTTTTACGAGCATACGCAATAATCAACAGAAACGTAACGGCAGAAATTGTTCCAGAGATAATAACTACCTGTGAATAAATAAGATATCTCTCATTTTGTATTCACAAAAACATAAGTTAAAAGCTGTGGCATCTGAGTGAAAAAATATCAATGTCTAAGCTTACCCATTTGAACATGTAACCGTGATTTTCATTCCACGTATATGGAATGTTCATGCCAAATATTGCAGTCACCAAGGAAAAGAAGGATAGGCACACAGTTCCAGAGCTAAGGAAGAGTTCTAACTGCATAACATATATACAAATGTTTAAACGCCTTAGCATCCACAAGAAAATAAAATAACGTTACAGAATACCGATGGATGAACCACATAAACAAACCTGAATGAGCTGATTTCGATGATTGTCAAGCTGGAAAAAACAAAAAAAAAAAAAAAAACAAAAAAATTTGCATGTATTACATGCATATCACCGAATACCAACCAGAAAAATATAAAAAACACCAGTACCACTAAACTTCTGGTCACTTACTTGGATATTGATATAATCTTCAGTATCATCAATATACTCGCGAAGCTGATAATGAAAATAAATAGTAAAGTAATTACAAGTTAGAAATATATGATATTTAACACGATTAAATTTAGTGCACTATCTGAATATGAATAAAATCAAACACAGAAACTTTGTTGCTTTGCGATAAAATGGCAAAATCACAGTTTATGCAAACCTATTTGTTAATAACATACTTCTGTAGATACTACCAGTGAGGAATGGGAGTTTGTTCTAGGCGATGACGGTGAGCTGAAAAGCTTGAGAACAAGACTGATAATTGATTAATCGTTATCACTAAGAACAGGAGTAACTAGGACAGAGATAGGGCTTTCATTGGGATGAATGCAAAATAAAAGGGACTTGAAGAATTTTGAGTGACATCAACAGTGACAAATGGTGTTGAGATGCCTATGGGTGTTGATAGTGATTGATTATTTGGATCAGCAGTTTTCTCAACTGAGAAAATGGATAAAGACGAAGAAGTTAATTTTCTGTCATTAATTATCAATAAAAAACATAAGCAATATATACATATATGAAAGGCAAAGGCTGCTAGAGCCAAGAATAATAAAATCTAAGAGAAGCTATACAAATTTACTGAAATGAAATCACATGGAAAAGCATCTCACAAATGGTGAGTCATAGTAACTAAAATGTTCTAGAAGAGGTGAAAGAAAAAACTGCCAATATCTGATTGCTGTATTGGGCTTTTATCTGCTTCTTGTTTATCGGGCTGTTTGGTGTTGGAAATAGACTGTTGCTCTCTTAAGCATCTTAGTTTTCTGACCCTATATGATATGCTTAATGCACAAGATGATGACCATCTAACACATCTCACCATGAACAAATCTATAAAGCATAAACTAGAATCAACACAATTTTGACACTAGATTTGAAAGATCACCCTCTTGTGCCACGGAAATAAGAAAAGTTCCCTTTTTGATCTGTTCAAACGTCAACATGCTTGCGAATCTAAAACTAGAAGCCTCTGCCTAAAAGGTCTAGCCTTCAGTTCACTGCCTAGAAATTAGATAGGAGATATTCTTCACAATATATTATAACTTTGTCCAACTACTTAATCAGTACAAAGAAATCTCCTGAAATACATTATAATTAATCTAGCAAGTGTCTGACATATCAAAATAATAAGATAAGATGATTCTACCGTGGTTAATTTGTTCAATGTGCCGTCGATTTGCATGAAATAAGCCTGAAAATAGAACAACCATCACTTATAAGTTAGCACAGCTTTCTTCCGCCATTAAACAAGAACTGAAGACCCTTTCCTTCTATATTCTCTCAAGTAAATAGTATAACCTCAAGTAACATTTCAAGCTCTTCGACATCATTTTCATCCAAATGAACTGTGGCTAGACTTGCTCTACTCGCTCTGGATATCTTTGATCCTATGGTGGGGGAAGCAGCAAACCAAGCACCACCACCGCCACGCGATCCACTAACTGGTGATGCGCTTGCCAACTTTCTTGATAAGTAGAGGTCAGCCATATCATCATCATCGTCCAGTAGTTGTTCAAGTTCGTCTCTCACCTACAGAAGATAACAAGTTAGGAACTATGAATTGATAGAACTGATGTTTTGACAGGGAAGAGAATATATGTTGTATTCCAGTTAAAACTGATCCAGAATGTTTACAGTCCTTTTGAGCTTTACAAAATCCACCATATACAGTTGAGCAATGCGTTGATGAACACATTGTGAAGAAATTAATCTAATATTATGATTAGATAGATGAAGTATTTTGTTTAGGGTTGAAAGGACATCACTCTTACAACAATGATAATACCTATAAACTAATATAGTCTACTTATAAACTCCTTGGAGAAAATATTACAATAATAATGAAAAGATGGAAAAGGAATGAATGAACAGCACTGGGTTTAGAATAGATAGTAAAGATTAAGTATATAGTTTCTCAGGGAATCCTGGTTTTAAGTATTATGTATTGTTATTTAACTAAAAAAAAGCATAAGCTGTCTAAACTGGTTTATAAAATGTAGGGTTCTCTTTGATAAACCGCTATTTTACAGTTTATTTTGTATTGAATTGAGTGGATTTTATCCATTATTCTCACACTTATTCATATAGTTCGCATGTTTTACATTTTCCTTCCTGATTTTGTGCTATGATTGAAAACATGCTTCTTTGGCCTTAATTTTGCTAATTTTTAATCCTCTTTTATTACCATCAATGCCGTGATATATGTGTTAAGTGTTTTCAGGGTTTACAGGGCAAGAATGGCTTAGAGGATGGAAAAGAAACATGCAAAAATGGAAGGAACACAAGAAATGAAGTATTTCAGAATCTGGTAGCGACGCGCACGCATGGACGACGTGCACACATGACTTGTGCATTCGACGCACGACGCGCACGCGTGGCTAACGCCTACACGTGGCCAGTAAAAAGACCAGCGACGCGTACGCGTGACAGAGCGTCACGTGCTGCAGATATCAGAAAACGATGGAGGCGATTTCTGGGCTGCTTTGGACCCAGTTTCAGGTCCGAAAATACTGATTAGAGGCTGCAGAGTGGAGCTGGAAGGGGGAATCAATCATTCATACTTTCATTCACATTAGTTAGGTTTAGATGTAGTTTTCTAGAGAAAGAGGCTCTCTCCTCTCTCTAGGTTTTAGGGATTTTAGTCTTGTTTCTTCTCAATTTCAGAATTCTACCTTGCTTTAATTTAGTTTTCTTCTACTCTTATTTGTTCTAGCACTTTAGTTATCTACTTCTCTTATTGATTCCTTTATTTTGCTAATTTAGTTTATGAACTCATGTGTTACTCTCAACTTTCATTAATGCAATTTATGTTTCACGTTTCTTATTGTTCGATTGCCTTGTTATTGTTATTTCCTTGCTTTGGTTAGTCTTAGATTTTGCTATGTCTTGTTAGTTTTATCTGTTTTTATTTTATACCTTCCAAGTGTTTGATAAAATGTTTGGTTGGATTTTAAATTAGATCTTTATGTTCTTAACTTGGATTGATCAATTAGAGACTCTTGAGTTATCAAAATTCTTTTGTTGATTGGTGATTGAGGCTTGCTGGTTGGCTTAGGTTTCACTAAATCTAGTCTTTGATTAGGACTTGTGAACTTAAGTTGATTTTGCTCACTTGAGTTTCCTTCATTGTTAGAGGTTAAATAAGTGAAAGCAAAAGGCAATTACCATCACAATTGATGATGATAATAAGGATAGGAATTCCAATTCTCAATCCTTGCTAGGACTTTTCTTAGTTGTTATTTTATTTCCTTGTTATTTACATTACTTGTCTCTTATCACAAAAACCCCAACAATACTTTTCCATAACCAATAGTAACATACTTCCCTGCGATCCCTTGAGAGACGACCCGAGATTTAAATACTTCGGTTAATTTTATTGGGTTTGCTTAAGTGACAAACAATTTAAACATTGACTGAGATTTAGTTGTCGGTTTAGAACTATACTTGCAGCGCAAATTTTTGTGAAAATCTTTACCGACATTTTTCCTCCGTCACTCTTCAAAATATATCTCATATATTAAGATGTTTGCTCTACTGATGGAGATGTACATGATCTTTCACTGTCAATAACTGGCTGTTATCTCTAAAAATTGCTATTCTACAGGACAAAATAAAATTTTAAATTGGGAACATTTGGATCCTATGTTTGTAATTCTCTTAAAATAATAAGCATCCCAAATTGGTATACAGTGGCTTGAAAGACGAAATTAGGTAAAACTTTACACAAGATCCTGGCACACCAAAGTTGTCATTTTTATTCTTGAAGAAAACAAAATGGATGAAGTAACTAGGAAAGAAACAAAAAAAATCCTGAACTTGTACTAAGTACTAACTATCACATGTAGAAGTACAAGAGATTGACATAATCTATTTCACCAAAAAAGGAAGAAATAAGTAACTACTAAGTTTAGTTGTGTAAACAAGTATCAAACTATGTACCATTTTGAAGATTCATACATGCTAGAGTGGTATATAATAAAGCATTAATTCAAAAGAGAAGCAAAGATACCCTTGTATATCTTTCACCTTTATGTACCACTAAAGAATAACACGAAAGGGTCAATGAAGTATTGAGAATTGAATCTTCTGATCTTTAATGAAATTTTGGAACTAGTGAACTGATATAAAAGCATTATAAATTTCTCATGCATCACTACAAACCGAATAGCCTATTTCAATTCAAAAAAAGTCCAGAGTATCAAAAACATTGAAGTGAGGGGCAGCAGGTGCAAATTTATTGGCATGCAAGATGATTTTCCAAATACATAATTTACTGCTCTGACCTTTTGCACCCTAGCAGTCAGCCTAGTCATTGCACTCTTCAATTTTCGAACTCTGTCCAAATTACGGCTGCTAATCTGCAGAACCAAGAGACTAAAACCGTTGATAAC
>NC_029793.2:108999618-109010812 GCF_000816755.2 Arachis ipaensis | reverse complement strand
GCTCAGAACCAACATAAATAAATAAAATATGGAGTTCAATTATATATGTACCTTAGAGGTAAGTTCATCCAATGCAGGATAAGCAGCCATCTCCAATTCTGTTGTACGTGCCGCAAGGAAACTACAAATGGCTTCTAAAGCAACCTCCAAAGCCCGAAATTCAAAGGGTGACTCTGCATTGCTTAATCTAGAACATTCAGATGCCAAGGAAAAATAAAATAAAAAATGTTGGAGAAGAATTAAATCTAATATCTAGTATATCAATGCTCATTCACAAATAACAAGGTCACGAGATGATGCAAATAGAAGGATAAATTTCCCATAGAAGCAAAAAGTCAAAATGTTTGACATCATATTGCCATGCTTCGTCTATAATGTAACGTACCATCTTCTTCAGCTCCTTCCATATCATGTTGACCAACATTGTACTCTTTACCATCCCCTTCTTGTTGATGACCAGAACCTACTTGAGGAAGTCGTCTTTGCAGTTCCTCGACAACAGGGACCACGTTATCATCCGTTGGATCTCGCAGCAATACCTATCCAATAATCTAAATACGGTTACAATCCAGAAACAGATATCCATCTCAATCTGTATAAACAGTCTGTTCCACACAGGCAAAAGGTTGATATTTGATACATTGATCACAAATACACAAACCAGGTCAGAGAACAACGTAAATGAATTTGATGAGGCTGACTTCACAATATTCTAGTTGTATCAAAACCTGTCTCCCAAAAGTTTAAACTATTGGATACAGGTAATTGAATGCTTTTATATCTAACATGTCTTCACACCGAATGCTGGGAATCAATTTATATTTAGAAGAATGGGGAACAACAAGGATCAAATAAGTTCATACTATGTCATAAAGCTCGCTCTCTCTCAAATACTTTATAAGTTATTGAGTGGAAGCACGTGAACGACTTTATATTTAACAAGTAGTCCATGTAAAAACAGCAAGAATATTGTGACCCGTGCAGCTAGAACAAGTCAAGTTCTTTCAGCTTTAGCCGATTGGTATACTGAAGAGACAAGTATATAAAACATTTATGGATCTCTTTTAATACCAGTTGACAAGAGAACGTATATATTTTAAAGAAAAAAGTCTCATGGTGAGAAATTGTTTCCAACCAGTTTTTCTTCAATTCAACACACCCTGATGTAAACTCCAGAAATAAGTTTCAACCAACTATCAGAAAAAGTCAACCCCAAAAAAAATCACAGAAAAAAAAATAATTAAATAATCTGACTAACTAACCTCTTCAGCCGTGATAATTGCCTTGATATGCTGGGAAAAAAGAAAAAAGCAAAACCAAATCAATAACAGAGAACAAATTGCATCTCGAAAAACCATTAAAACAAAAAGAAGTAAAGAAATGATGATAAGTTTAGGTCACCTCCAAGTTAAGAACAATGGCCTTCTCACGACCAAGTATGGTGGAAGGGTAAGAGAGCAAGGGATCAAGGATCCTGAGATCACGAGCGTGAATCTGAACCCTGTGCATGATGGCATACTTGTCCACATCAAGAAGAGACCCTTGCCCAGACGCATCGAACAGAATCCAACTTCGCGATGACTGCGTCTTCTTCTTCACTAACGCCATCGCCTGCGGGTCCGCAGGGACTACGCTCCCGTCCCTTGCCATCCCCTCTCCTCTCTTATCCTCCACCAACGCAATTCACATGCCCCAAAAAACAATACCTCAATTTCCAACCTTCAATGCCCAGAAACAAATCAGAACTTTTCACAAACACCTTGAGCTCAATGCAATTCACCAGCTATACAACACAACCCCCTCTCGCGCATTTCATCAAACAGCCTATAGGGTATCCGAGTCAAGCCTCAAAATTCGAGTTTTCTTTCTTCCCAGTTTTCAACCACTATACTGAGGAATCAGATTCCCCAGAAGAAAAGAAAAATGCCCAAAACAATAATAGCAGTGTATTTTATTTGAAAAAAAAAACATCACCCTTCTATTGGCATCTGTCTTCATGAAAGAAACAAAGGTACGATTATGTGGGTGTTCTGAATTGATTAGTATATTCCTGTTTATACACTAATTAGCTTTGTCTTGTACTTTTGTTTTAGTTTCAACGAAGGGATGAATAATAGCGTGTGGCTGATTAAATATATGAAAAGGAGAAAAAAGGAAAACGGAAAAAAAAGCATGGCCATGAATAAGAATAAGGATGAAGAAGGGTTATTAGTAGTTAGTAGTAGCAAATATATGAACGTCACGGTTTGCTGAGGGGGTGGGTGCGGGGCGGCGCACGGTTAGTGATGTGGGGCCTGTGGCTCTTAGCCAATGAGATCATGACACGTAAGACACGAGAAGTTGAAGATCTGTGATATTGGGACCCACACTGACATATAGGTACGGCGGATCTCATTGTTGGTCTTGCCCTGTAGGCCTATACTGTTTGTCTTAAGATTAATACATCTTCTCAATTTTTTTTAATTATTTAATAAAATATCATTTTTTATTTTTTATTTTTAAATAAAAAATATATTAAAAATATTAAATAATAAAAAAAGTATATTTTCTTAAACAATTAAAGAAAAAAGTGAGAAGATTCACTCCCTGTGAGTCAATTCCTATCATTTCTTTTGCAGTTTATTTTATTGAGGTTTAAGGAATCTTTAGGCACTTCGGTCTATTAATTACTGTTGCGATCTCAGTGTTATCGATGATTACTATGTTTATTCGAAGAAGATTAATTGGTTTGTGATTTATTTGTAAGAGAATGAGATTTACAAAATAAGAAAATCTCTACATACAAGTGTTTTGCGATTACAAGCTTTATAAGCATGAAGAAAACGAAATCCACTAAATGCGCTGCTTATGTTATGTGACTCTTTAACAGACTTTTAAATTAATTTAAATCAATTAACGCGCAAATATATAACTTCCATTTTTCAAAAGATTTCGTTTCTTTTTTCGAGTTTTTTGTTTAATTTGTTGGATCTCCTTCGTGCGTTCTCTCTTTGCCTTTTCATTCGTTATTTTACCTGCGTTTATCACTGGTTTCTTCTTTGTCATTTACATGCGTTTTCTCTCTCTATATTCTTGCTTCGTTTTTTTTTCGATTTTCATTATTTCTGAAATCAAGCTTTGAAATCGTTTTGAAGATAATGGAACTTTAGAAATACACCCAAACGATTTTAGAAATACACCCAAACAGTTACAGAAAGAATTACAGAAATACACCCAAACCGTTACCCAAAGGATTTAAGAAATACACCCAAAATATGGGGGAGACAGTATATTTTTTTTTTTTTTGAAATCTTTTAATGTTTTGCTGGTTAAGGATGAGGCACATGGCTGAGACAATCTAGCAAAAAAACCTAGAAGAACAGTAAAACAGTACCTTGAATAATGTTTCTTCGTTTTTTCTGGTGATTTTTATGGAGATTTGTATCTTTTCTTCTTGATTTCTTCTATTCTTCGCGAGGAGTTGAAACGTTTCTGCAGAATCGTAATTTGTTTCAAATGTAGCTTGAATCTTGACGGTTTGCGTTTTGATTGAGGAAGAAGAGGAAGAGTAAACGTATTGTGGAAAGGGTGATTAAGGCGCGTGCGTTGGACGCTCGATTCTAAAAGAGTGGTGTGCGTGTTTTTTTCTTGGACTTGAACCAACTTATATAGCTTGTAAGTCAAAAAGACTTGTATGTGTAACAGACCTGTTACAAAATATGTAGAATAAACATTATACAACTAACATGACAGTTAATATTTAATATTAAAATTTTTATATTTTTTAAATTTAGAACATTTAAATTTTGACAAATATTTATTTTTAATAAGTTTTATACTGAATTTATTTAACAATTTGTTATAATATTAGTTAAAATTGACTATTAAAGTGTTAGTTTTTTAGTATTATTCTAATTTTATTTTTCAATTAAAACAATAATATTTTAAAAAATTGAATTATTAAACACATTTATTACTTATTTCCAAACTCGAAGGAGTTCCTTTATAGTGAAGAAAAAGGTATTAAATTTTAAATATTTTATTATTAATTTATTATTATATGATTATATGTAGGAGTTATAATCATGTAAGATTTTAGGGCAATTTACTATAATAAATAAAATGCAAACCAATTTTATCCGAATGTATAAAATGAAAAATGAATACCAAAATGTATTTTTTGTATAATCAATATAAATCGCAACAAGAGTCCTGCGGTTTACAAAATACACGTAATTCGCTCTAGGGGTGTCGCAGATTACGTGCAAGCAAAACTGGTCATAAATCGCGATAGGGGTGTCGCAGTTTACGTGTATGCGTGAATTGTCCATAAATCGCGATAGGGGTATAGCGGTTTATGCATTACTATAAATATTTATGTTAAACATAAAACAAAGTGTGATGTAACACCCTCACTACCAGAATGTCATGCTTTCGACTGCGCCACTCTGATAGCAAAAAGTATTACGACTACTTTATATACTTAATATTAAAATAGGAGCCTATGACTCAACACCATATCGCTGATTTCTTTGAAAACCGGAAATAAATACTTTATCTTAAAAAAAAACAAGCAGGCATAGATTCATATACAAGACTTCTTACATAATATCTTATAATATAATATATATATAAAACATACAACTCCTATCCCTCTCACAAAATTGTAATAACAAAGACGAGGGAAGAAAATAATCTAATTAATACAACAACATATAAATCAAACACAGTATAACTCTTCTTAATGCTTCTTCATTCGATTCCTGAAAAGGTAAAGCCGTAGGGGGGTGAGAACCTAACTACACGGTCTCACCTTGGAGTTTCAAAGTTGTCATAAGAAGATATTTAATAAGAAAATTATTTTCAAGCTCAGTGATTATCATTGCCTTATGGATCTTTTTTAAAAACCAATAGGTAATCGTTTAAAACCTTTTCAGAGAAATAATGTTTATTCTTTCAGAAATCCGAAACATTTCCTTTCTTATTGATGAGCGGATAATTTATACGCTTTTTGGTATTGTTTTTAGTATGTTTTTAGTAGAATCTAGTTACTTTTAGGGATGTTTTCATTAGTTTTTATGTTAAATTCACATTTCTGGACTTTACTATGAGTTTGTGTGTTTTTCTGTGATTTCAGGTATTTTCTGGCTAAAATTGAAGGACTTGAGCAAAAATCAGATTCAGAGGCTGAAGAAGGACTGCTGATGTTGTTGGATTCTGACCTCCCTGCACTCGAAGTGGATTTTCTGGAGCTACAGAACTCAAAAAGGCGCGCTTCCAATTGCGTTGGAAATTAGACATCCAGGGCTTTCCAGCAATGTATAATAGTCCATACTTTAGCCAAGTTTAGACGACATAAAAGGGCGTTGAACGCCAGTTCTACGTTGCTGTCTGGAGTTAAACGCCAGAAACAAGTCACAAACCAGAGTTGAACGCCAGAAATACGTTACAACCTGGCGTTCAACTCCAGAAAGAGCCTATGCACGTGTAACATTCAAGCTCAGCCCAAGCACACACCAAGTGGGCCCCGGAAGTGGATTTATGCATCAATTACTTACTTCTGTAAACCCTAGTGACTAGTTTATTATAAATAGAACTTTTTATCATTGTATTCGCAGTCTTGGTTACTCCGGTTCCCCTCTGGGACCGAGACCAATGAACTCCATTATCACTTATGTATTTTCAACGGTAGGGTTTCTACACTCCATAGATTAAGGTGTGGAGCTCTGCTGTTCCTCAAAGATTAATGCAAAGTACTACTGTTTTCTATTCAATTCATCTTATTTCGCTTCTAATATATTCATTCGTACTTCAACCTGAATGTGATGAACGTGACAATCATCATCATTCCCTATGAACGTGTGACTGACAACCACTTCCGTTCTACCTTAGATTGAATGAGTGTCTCTTAGATCTCTTAATCGGAATCTTTGTGGTGTAAGCTAGAATGATGGCGGCATTCAAGAGAATCCGGAAAGTCTAAACCTTGTCTGTGGTATTTCGAGTAGGATTTAATGATTGAATGACTGTGACGAGCTTCAAACTCGCGATTGCTGGGCGTAGTGACAGACGCAAAAGGAGGGTGAATCCTATTCCAGCATGATCGGGAACCTCAGATGATTAGCCGTGCCGTGACAGGGCATCTTGGACCATTTTCACAAGAGGAGAGGATGTAGCCACTGACAACGGTGATGTCCTTGCATAAAGCCAGCCATAGAAGGAAGTAAGACTAATTGGATGAAGATAGCAGGAAAGCGGATGTTCAGAGGAACGATTGCATCTCCACACGCTTATCTGAAATTCTCACCAATGATTTACATAAGTATTTCTATCCTTCTTTTATTACTACATTTCAAAAACTACATAACTATTTTATATCCGCCTGACTGAGATTTACAAGGTGACCATAGCTTGCTTCATACCAACAATCTCCGTGGGATTCGACCCTTACTCACGTAAGGTATTACTTGGACGACCCAGTGCACTTGCTGGTTAGTTATGCGAAGTTGTGAAGATATGTTTAGACCATGGTTCTGTGCATCCGTTTTTGGTGCCATTGCCAGGGAATCAATTTCGAATAATAATTCACAACCTGAGTAACAATTTCGCATACCAAGTTTTTGGCACCGTTGCCGGGGATTGTTCGAGTATGGACAACTGACGGTTCATCTTGTTGCTCAGATTAGGTAATTTTCTTTTTGTTTTGTTTTCAAAAATTTTTCAAAAATTTCTCCTTTGTTTTTGAAAAAAAAAATAAAAAATATAATAAAAATGTTTTCAAAAAAAATATTTTTCCTCAGAATTTTTAAGAATGAATTCTAGTGTTTCATGAAGCATGTTGAAGCCTGGTTGGCTGTAAAGCCACGACTGTAGGGCATGTTAGGCGTGTCATGTCTGAGTTACATACTAAAGCTTGGCTGGCTATTAAGCCATGCCTAACCCTCATATTGGAGCTTTAGACTAAGAATGCTAGATTCCTGGAATTCATATTAAAAATTTTGGAATCCTTATTTTTGTTTTTCAAATAATTTTCGAAAAAATACAAAAAAATTAGAAAATCATAAAAATCAAAAATGTTTTTTGTGTTTCTTGTTTGAGTCTTGAGTCATGTTATAAGTTTGGTGTCAATTGCATGTTCATCTTGCATTTTTCGAAAAAATTCATGCATTCATAGTGTTCTTCATGATCTTCAAGTTGTTCTTGGTAAGTCTTCTTGTTTGATCTTTGCATTTGCATGTTTTGTGTCTTTTCTTGTTTTTCATATGCATTCCTGAATTCTTTATGTCTAAGTATTAAAGAATTCTAAGTTTGGTGTCTTGCATGTTTTCTTTGCATTAAAAATTTTTCAAAAATATGTTCTTGATGTTCATCTTGACATTCAAAGTGTTCTTGGTGTTCATCTTGACATTCATAGCATTCTTGCATGCATTCATTGTTTTGATCTAAAATTTTCATGCATTGAGTCTTTTTCATGTTTTTCCCTCTCATCATTAAAAATTCAAAAATCAAAAAAATATCTTTCCCTTTTTCTCTCATAAAATTCGAAAATTTGAGTTGACTTTTTCAAAAATTTTTAAAATCTAGTTATTTTTTATGAGTCAAATCAAATTTTCAATTTAAAAATCTTATCTTTTTCAAAATCTTTTTCAAAAATCAAATCTTTTTCATTTTTCTTGGTTATTTTCAAAAATTTCAAAAATATTTTTCAAAAACCTTTTTCTTAATTTTATATCATAATTTTCGAAAATAACATCATCAATTAATGTTTTGATTCAAAAATTTCAAGTTTGTTACTTGCTTGTTAAGAAAGATTCAAACTTTAAGTTCTAGAATCATATCTTGTGATTTCTTGTGAATCAAGTCATTAATTGTAATTTTAAAAATCAAATCTTTTTCAAAACTAATTTCAAATCATATCTTTTCAAAAATAACTTCTTATCTTCTTATCTTTTCAAAAAAATTGATTTTCAAAATTTGTTTCAACTAACTAACTAACTCTTTGTTTGTTTTTTATCTTTTTCAAAACCACCTAACTAACTCTCTCTCTCTCTCATTTTCGAAAATATCTTTCCCCTTTTTCAAAATTTCTTTTTAATTAACTAATTATTTTAATTTTTGATTTTTTATTTTCGAAAATTACTAACCTTTTTCAAAAACTATTTTCGAAAATCATAAACTCTTTTTCAAAAATTATTTTCGAAAATCATCCTTCTCTCTCATCTCCTTCTATTTTATTTATTCATTTACTAACACTCATCTTCATCTCACATCACTGCTCCTATCCTTACCCTTGTGTTTGGATTCTTCATTCTTCTTCACCCCTATTCCTTTTCTTCTTCTACTAACAATAAGGAACCTCTTTACTGTGACATAGAGGATTCCTCTTCTTTTCTTGTTTTCTTCTCTTTCTTATGAGCAGGAACATACTCTCCCAAGCAATACAGAAGAAAATCCAAAAGGAGAGTGCAAGGCCATTGAATTAATCACCATGGCCGAACCTGTGAAAGAAGGAGAGGATGTGAATCCCAAGGAGGAAGACCTCCTGGGACGTCCAGTGATCAATAAGGAGTTTCCCTCTGAGGAACCAAAGGACTCTGAGGCTCATCTAGAGACCATAGAGATTCCATTGAACTCCTTATGCCATTCATGAGCTCTGATGAGTATTCTTCTTCTGAAGAAAATGAGGGTGTTACTGAAGAGCAAGCTACCAAGTTCCTTGGTGCAATCATGAAGCTAAATGCCAAATTATTTGGTATTGAAACTTGGGAAGATGAACCTCCCTTGTTCACCAATGAACTAAGTGATCTGGATCAACTGACATTGCCTCAGAAGAGACAGGATCCTGGAAAGTTCATAATACCTTGTACCATAGGCACCATGATCTTTAAGGCTCTGTGTGACCTTGGTTCAGGAATAAACCTCTTGCCCCTCTCTGTAATAGAGAAACTGGGAATCTATGGGGTGCAAGCTGCTAAAATCTCATTAGAGATGGCAGACAATTCAAGAAAACAGGCTTATGGACAAGTAGAGGACGTGTTAGTAAAGGTTGAAGGCCTTTACATCCCTGCTGATTTCATAGTCCTGGATACTGGAAAGGAAGAGGATGAATCCATCATCCTAGGAAGACCTTTCCTAGCCACAGCAAGAGTTGTGATTGATGTGGACAGAGGAGAATTTATCCTTCAATTAAATAAGGACAACCTTGTGATTACAACTCAAGGATCTCTCTCTGCATCCATGGAGAGGAAGCAGAAAAGGCTTCTCTCAAAGCAGAGTCAACCAAAGCCCCCATAGTCAAACTCTAAGTTTGGTGTTGGGAGGCCACAGCCAAACTCTAAGTTTGGTGTCGAACCCCCATATCCAAACTCTAAGTTTGGTGTTGGGAGGTCTCAACAAAGCTCTGCACATCTGTGAGGCTCCATGAGAGCCCACTGTCAAGCTATTGACATTAAAGAAGCGCTTGTTGAGAGGCAACCCAATGTTTAATTATCTAATTTTATTTTTGTTTTTCATGTTTTATTAGGTTCATGATCATGTGGAGTCACAAAATAAATATAAAAATTGAAAACGGAATCAAAAACAGCAGAAGAAAAATCACACCCTGGAGGAAGACCTTACTGGCGTTTAAACGCCAGTAAGAAGCATGTTTTGGGCATTCAACGCCAGAACAGAGCATGGTTCTGGCGCTGAACGCCAGAAATAGGCAGCATCTGGGCGTTTGAACGCCAGAAATGCACCCTGGAGGAGAGCTGGCGCTGAACGCCCAGAACAAGCACCAACCTGGCGCTCAACGCCCAGAGTTGTGTGCAAGGGCATTTTACATGCCTAATTTGGTGCAAGGTTGTAAATCCTTGAACATCTCAGGATCTGTGGAACCCACAGGATCACCTCAGGATCTGTGGACCCCACAGGATCTCCACCTACCTCCACTCACTTCTTCTCACCCCTCTTTCACACAATCCCATAAACACTCTTCCCCAAAACCCTTCACCAATCACCATAATCTCTCTTCCCCATCACCTCTTCACCACTCACATCCATCCACTCTTCCCCATAAACCTACCTCATAAACTCCACCTACCTTCAAAATTCAAAACCAATTTCCCACCCAAACCCACCCTAAATGGCCGAAACTTACCCCCCTCCCTTCCCTATATAAAGCCTTCCATTCTTCCTCATTTTCACACAACACAACCCTCTTTTCTATTCTTGGCCGAAACACACCTTCCCCCTCCTCTCCATATTTTCTTCTTCTTCTTCTTCATCTTTTCTTTCTTCTCTTGCTCGAGGGCGAGCAAAATTCTAAGTTTGGTGTGGTAAAAGCATAAGCTTTTTGTTTTTCCATTACCATTGATGGCACCTAAGACCGGAGAATCCTCTAGAAAAGGGAAAGGGAAGACAAAAGTTTCCACCTCCGAGTCATGGGAGATGGAAAGGTTCATCTCCAAAGCCCATCAAGGCCACTTCTATGATGTTGTGGCCAAGAAGAAGGTGATCCCCGAGGTCCCTTTCAAACTCAAAAGAAATGAGTATCCGGAGATCCGACATGAAATTCAAAGAAGAGGTTGGGAAGTTCTAACAAACCCCATCCAACAAGTCGGCATCCTAATGGTTCAAGAGTTCTATGCTAATGCATGGATCACCAAGAACCATGATCAAAGTAAGAACCCGGATCCAAAGAACNNAGAACAAGAAGTACATGAGTTTTGAATTTATCCTTGAACTTAGCTTAATTATATTGATGTGGTGACAATGCTTCTTATTTTTTGAATGAATGCTTGAACAGTGCATATATCTTTTGAAGTTGTTGTTTAAGAATGTTAAATATGTTGGCTCTTGAAAGAATGATGACAAGGAAACATGTTATTTGATAATCTGAAAAAATCATAAAAATGATTCTTGAAGCAAGAAAAAGCAGCAAAGAACAAAGCTTGCAGAAAAAAAAAGAGAAAAAAAAATAGGCGAAAAAAAAAATAGAAAGAAAAAGCAAGCAGAAAAAGCCAAAAGCTCTTAAAACCAAGAGGCAAGAGCAAAAAGCCAATAACCCTTAAAACCAAAAGGCAAGGGTAAATAAAAAGGATCCCAAGGCTTTGAGCATCAGTGGATAGGAGGGTCTAAAGGAATAAAATCCTGGCCTAAGCGGCTAAACCAAGCTGTCCCTAACCATGTGCTTGTGGCGTGAAGGTGTCAAGTGAAAACTTGACACTGAGTGGTT
>NC_029793.2:108990878-108999600 GCF_000816755.2 Arachis ipaensis | reverse complement strand
CCAAGACTCATAAAATAGCTATGTTCAAGAATCATCATACTGAACTAGGAGAGTCAATAACACTATCTAAACTCTGAGTTCCTATAGAAGCCAATCATTCTGAACTTCAATGGATAAAGTGAGATGCCAAAAGTATTCAAGAGGCAAAAAGCTACAAGTCCCGCTCATCTGATTGGAGCTATGTTTCATTGATAGTTTGGAATTTATAGTATATTCTCTTCTTTTTATCCTATTTGATTTTCAGTTTCTTGGGGACAAGCAACAATTTAAGTTTGGTGTTGTGATGAGCGGATAATTTATACGCTTTTTGGCATTGTTTTTAGTATGTTTTTAGTAGAATCTAGTTACTTTTAGGGATGTTTTCATTAGTTTTTATGTTAAATTCACATTTCTGGACTTTACTATGAGTTTGTGTGTTTTTCTGTGATTTCAGGTATTTTCTGGCTGAAATTGAAGGACTTGAGCAAAAATCATATTCACAGGCTGAAGAAGGACTGCTGATGCTGTTGGATTCTGACCTCCCTGCACTCAAAGTGGATTTTCTAGAGCTACAGAACTCAAAAAGGCGCGCTTCCAATTGCGTTGGAAAGTAGACATCCAGGGCTTTCCAACAATATAACTTATGTATTTTCAACGGTAGGGTTTCTACACTCCATAGATTAAGGTGTGGAGCTCTGCTGTTCCTCAAAGATTAATGCAAAGTACTACTGTTTTCTATTCAATTCATCTTATTTCGCTTCTAAGATATTAATTCGTACTTCAACCTGAATGTGATGAATGTGACAATTATCATCATTCCCTATGAACGTGTGACGAACCCCAATTTGAGGGTTTATCTTGTGCCGATTTCGGGGGTTTTATCAATGATTCCACACACTTTCTATATGAAAATACAAGATTTTGCATTCCTTTCCTAGTTTCGCCTCATGAATGAAAACATGCTTATTTCGCACTAAAATAGATACATTTCTAATCTTCTCTTGATGCCATTCGATGCCGTGACTTGTGTGTTAAGTGGTTTCAGGATATAGAGTAGGAATGGACCGAAAGAGAGGAGGAAGACAGGTACAAAGGAAGGAAGCATGAGGATTGAGCTTTGGAAATTTCCGCATGGGCGCGTGCGCGCACCTTGCGCGCCCGCGCGGATAGGGCAACGTGGAGCCAAAGCCAAGAGCCGGCTTGAGAAGCGGCTAAGCCAGGATCTTCATGGGCGCGCACGCGTACATCACGCCTCCGCGCACATTACAAGACGTCTCAACGGCGCGTGCGCGCCGATTTACGAATATGATTTCTTTTAGAAGTCACGTGACTTAGGCGTGGAGGCAGTTAAGGATCCCACTCTTGGAGAAACACCTTGGCGGGAAAAGCTTAAGAAAACCAAAGGAACAAGGGTTAAGCACACTTAGTTAGTTCATTTTCTAGATCTAGATATTTTGGGGAGAAGAGAGTGAGTTACACTTTTTGGGAGAAGAAGAGGGAGATTCCAAGCTTCACTAGGGTTCATCCTCATCTAATTTCTGAATTTTCAATGACTTTTTGGTGAGATCCACTACAATTCTCACTCCACCTTGTTCATGTCATAGATTTTCTTCTCCAATTTCAAGTAGTAGATGCAATTGATCAATTCTCATAGATCTAGAATTCAACTTTGTAATTTGGATTTCGTCTCTATTTTGGACTTTCGTTACTACTCGTTGAGATTTGTTGTTAGATCTTTGTGTTGCAATACTTTCAATTTGACTTTCCTTCTCATTTTACTATGACTTTCCTTATTGCTCATCACATGTTTGATAAAATGACAACACTAGCTGGCCAACCCTAAGCCAAGTCTTTTGATAATTGATTGTTTGTTTCTCATTACTTTGCTAAAACCTTCAAAGAATTCCAACAAGGCTTACTAAATCAATAAGATGCACACTTTGGCAATTCCAAGGGAGAACGACTCGGGAGACTAGTACTCTCGGATATAGATTGTAGATTTGTTTGATAAAGGATTTTGCGTCGGTTTAGACTATACTACGATTGATCATTTGATAATTTCTATACCGGAAAAAAAAATCATTTGTCAACGTGTGCCTGACAACCACTTCCGTTCTACCTTAGATTGAATGAGTGTCTCTTAGATATCTTAATCGGAATCTTCGTGGTGTAAGCTAGAATGATGGCGGCATTCAAGAGAATCCGGAAAGTCTAAACCTTGTCTGTGGTATTCCGAGTAGGATTCAATGATTGAATGACTGTGACGAGCTTCAAACTCGCGATTGCTGGGCGTAGTGACAGACGCAAAAGGAGGGTGAATCCTATTCCAGCATGATCGGGAACCTCAGATGATTAGCCGTGCCGTGACAGGGCATCTTGGACCATTTTCACAAGAGGAGGGGATGTAGCCACTGACAACGGTGATGCCCTTGCATAAAGCTAGCCATAGAAGGAAGTAAGACTAATTGGATGAAGATAGCAGGAAAGCGGAGGTTCAGAGGAACGATTGCATCTCCACACGCTTATCTGAAATTCTCACCAATGATTTACATAAGTATTTCTATCCTTCTTTTATTACTACATTTCGAAAACTACATAACTATTTTATATCCGCCTTACTGAGATTTACAAGGTGACCATAGCTTGCTTCATACCAACAATCTTCGTGGGATTCGACCCTTACTCACGTAAGGTATTACTTGGACGACCCAGTGCACTTGCTGGTTAGTTATGCGAAGTTGTGAAGATATGTTTAGACCATGGTTCTGTGCATCCGTTTTTGGTGCCATTGCCAGGGAATCAATTTCGAATAATAATTCACAACCTGAGTAACAATTTCGCATACCACTTATAAGAAAATCTCAATCAAAAACCAACCACGCAATCAAACAACACAATCATTAATTCAGCACCAAAGTTCATTCTCAAGTGTAGCACGCCAGGACAAACACAGGCAAGACAAACAAGGAAAGCACAGGTTTAGGTAGCAGTTACAGCAAATAGTTCAAGTAGCAGTTAAGAACAGTTTAGCAATTAGGCAAGCCAAAACAAGTTCAAACCCAAGCAAAGCATACAAATGCATATGATGCATGCCTGTCCTATGATTGATGAGGCTCGTCTGTCGGTTATCCAGTCAGCCCGACAAGTCTGAATTGTCCTTAGACTGTCCCCCGATGTGCATCCCCAAGAGTCTATGCATAGCTTTTTCTCAAATAATTAATATTGCTCAATGGGGTAACATTCCTGGGAATTTATATAGTGTCCGGCCACACTTACGTCGTAGGGTCAAGAGAGTATCGAGTTCTCTACCTGGTACACGTGGTGGCAAGCCACGTCACTTTATCCAAGGAAACTCGTGTCTCAGATAATTCAATTTCATAAGCTATATAAATAATTCATTGAACATTCATCAATGTCTAAGTCATTCTCAACATCATCATCATTCATCAATCCATATTTCATTTCCAATTTCCAATTTCATTCAAAATCATATTTCACAGAAAATCCTCATCATCCTTCTTTCCATTCCATTCGCTGACAATTCCCAATCCAAAACATAACTCTTCCTTTGATAAATAAAGTAATCTTAAACCATATAATTCTTAAAATTAAACCTTTTTAAAATAACTACTTCAAATAAAACTTCTAATTTTATAAAATTTCGGTAGCATCTCCTCTAAAACTTGGACATTGCCACCCTTTTCGGGTCCCATCCAATCATTCCTCAAATCAACCAATTCCAAATCTGAATCATTTTCCCGAGTTGAACCAGTTCCAATATCAAATTATTTTCAAATCAAACCAATTCCAACAATAAAACTCTTTTTTAAAATCAAATCAGCTCAAATATTAAATCATTTATAAAAATCAAACCAACTCAAAATCAAACCGCTCTCAGAATCAATTTTCATATCTCAAATTATTTCCAAAATCGATTCATTTATATTTCCAAGTAAACTCCAAAATCAAGAAAATCCATCTTTCATAATAATCAAGTAAATAACATTTCAAACCGGTTTTTATCAACAACTATACACCACTCATGCAATCAAGCACCCAATAATCTAGTCCAACAAACCATCACGTCCACAAGACAAATATAATCACAGAAGTATATCTTTTTGCATCAATATCTATTTATCACAACTCTGTAATGTAAAATAGATTTTAAGAAAAACCCCTATCTCAGTTAGCTGAGTTCGCATAACTTATCGTGATAATTCCCTTTCCTTTTAATTCATGGTAGTAGCGATAACATTAACCCCACGAGGACAGCAACAATTCTGATGCCTCTTATAGTAATCGCATTATTACAAATTGCAATTACAGTAGCTGGAACTGTTTCAAGAAACCCAGACAAAGACATATACAAAAATCAAATCAAAACAAGCATGGAAAAGATAGTAAAATATGTAAACAGCCTAGAATCGAAAAAGATACCTGACCCGAATCATTAAGAATAGCTCTGGTGTCTGCTCCCAGCGACAGAAAAAAATAGAAATCAAACCCGGGCATCCGTCCTAGCGGCAGTAACATCACTCCGAGCAATTAAGGCAGCAAAGACACCAACAATAATAAGAATAGTGGAACAAAATAGAAGCGGAACAAATTCAAGAAAGGAAGAAACAGTTACCAGTAAATCTGGCCTGGTTTCGGCGACAATGTATAACTAAGTAACTCGCGGCAATAGAAACCCAAGAAGACAGAGGCTTTAGCTGTGGTCTCCGGTGACGCAGCAGCAACCTGGGTGCAACCATGGCGGGCCCAACAGCTTCAGTGACAACTCCCGGCAAGCACAGCAACTCTAATCGCACCTATAATAACCGAAACTCAATTATATAACAAATACCACCATAAATTCCTCAGTAACTTATAACAGAATGACGATTATGGATGTTCGGAACGAGAATAGCTTACTGTAATTAGGGACCCATGGAAACGGAGCAGCGGCGGCAATTCCAGCACTCAGAAGAACCGAAACCAGCCTAAATAAATCGGTCCAGTACCAAAACTAGAACCAGATGGGTTTGGAACGGTAAGAGCGTCCTCCTACAACTGCAACAGCATTTTCCTGCATCCTTCAATGAGCAAAGATAGAATAGTAACGGCATCTCCCACCACCGTCACCTCCTCTCTTCCAGTGACCAGCTCCAGTGGCAAGGACAGTGAAGGCTTCGGCGGCGACAGCCATGGGAGCTCGACGCGAAGCTGACAGCTACAGGAGACACGAATGGCGGCGATTCCTCCCGTGGATGCAGCTGACAGCGTGAATCGTTCTCCCTCTGCCCGATCTCTCTCTCTCCTCTTTGCGACATCGCCAGCGACGATGGTGGCGGAAGCTCGTGCTCCTTCCTTCCTCAGCGACAACGACGCGGCTTGTGACCCCCGTGAACAGCGACGATAGGGCGTGGGTCCTCTTCCATCCCACTGCGCCTTTCATCTGCGAACCTTCTCTCTCTCGCACGCGGCTGGACTAGCGGCGACGACGGCAGCAAGACCCTCCACGCGCCAGGGCATTCTTCCTCTCTTCCCACTTTTTTCTTCTCAGTTTCCCCCTCTCCTCTCTGTCCCTTCTCCATTCTCCCTCTTCTTTCTTTTTCTTTTTTTTTTGTTTTGTTTTGGTGAAAGGGGTGAGCAGCTGAGGGTTTTGGGGGGTGGTCACGGTGCTGTTAGTATTAGGAAGGTTAGGGTTTAATTTGGGAATATTTGGGTTAATTAGGATTTGGTAATTCTAATCAAATTTGGGTATATTTTATTAATTCGAAATCTAATTTAATCCCTTTAAATTACTTTAAAAAATATTACTTAATTATCAATTTGCTAATTAGATTTTAATAAAGTATTTTAATTTAAAATTAGAGATGATATAATTTATTTTTATGAAATTAAAATATTAAATTCTAAAATCTCAATTTTTTAAATTAAATCATATAAAATTCTTATTCTTTTACAACTGCTAAATTTTATAATTTAAGTATAGAAAATTATTCAACAATAATGAAATTAAGTAAAATTTATATTTTATTTATCAAAACCTGATTTAATTATTTTCAATGAAATAATTTTTGAAAATAAAATCTCTAATAAATAAATAAATTTGAAATTGGCTCATAATAAAAAAATTTTCCAAAATTTCTGGGTCTTACATGTGAGGTTAACAAAAAACATACATTACATACACCTAATTCAATAGAAATAAACTAAGTACAAACACATATAATACAAAAGTACATGGTAAATCCGACATACATAGGTATCATCAATGGAAACATAAAATAGTAAGCTACGGCCCCTGCCTATCCTCATCCTCGTCGGCAGAGTCATGTCCAAATGCGCCCAGGAGATGCGACCCTGTCCCACATCGAGCGGCCCGTCTCACTCTGGTGTGCCTCTGGTGCTGCTATGCTGGAGGATCGATATGCGACCCTGTCCCATATGCAGATGCAGGCGTCCCACCCAATCCCAACCTACTGTCATACGGGCTGCCAACGGGCTCATTCAGGTCTACATGTAGTTGGGGCTGGAATCCATGAGGGTCAGACATCTGTGGCTGGTACCACTGCCAATCATCCATGTTTGGGTGGTAGCCCTGCACAACGTCCATCTGGGGCTGGGTCTCAGGCACCTAATCCTGTGGGGTCTGCTGATGAAAATATGGAGGGCCGTCATCCCGGATGAGATCTGCAAAGTCGGAATAGAACTGTGAAGTCCCAACCTCATGGTCCATATCCATCGTGAAAGTCGGACCCGCCGGGTCATCATACATCTGGCTATCGATGTCGTGGTATATCTGGGAGCTGAAAACATGTGTAAAAGAAACCTCCTGGGTCTCTGCCGCTGCATGCCCAGTGGGTCTATCACTAGGACCAGCAGATGTGCCCCTGATGAACCACCCCGATGCTGAGGACGGCCACGGCGGACATGGTGATCGGCATGTCTGCCGCCGTCGCCACCGGATCTGTCAACCTGAATCATGTCATCCAGTCATCGCCATTTCCGGTCTGTAGCACGGGTACCAACGCATCGTCGGCGCTCGACGCGCCTGTTATCTGGCACGTCTGGCATGGGTACCCTCGGAGGAGCCTATGACAACCCTCTCTGAACAACATCCTGTGAGATCTCCTCAGCCCTAGGATCGGCAATCAAGAAATCTGGCGACAGAAACCTAAGAGCCACTCTGCAGCGTGATAGTGCACTCTCCAAAGGGCATATGAAAGGTATGCGTCTCAGGACGCCACCGCTCAATGAAAACACTGACTAAGGGCTCGTCCAACCAGAACCATCTGGCGTTGAGCCTTACCAAGTGGTGCAAACCCGCTCTCTCCAGATATGGTATGATCTTGACATGCAGAGGTATGTTCTGCTGCCTCCGAACACTATATATACACCTAGTCGGCTGGCCAATGTCACAGAATAAACCAAACATATAAAAAATCCAACAGTAATTTATAGTCATCTACCAGGTGACTACAATTTTAAAATTTACACTGCTAATATACACTTCCTATTTTCTAATCACGAAATTCGATAAAAGACATAAACGATTAAAATATTAATTTAAATATTACATTTTCTGATTAAAATAATAATTTAAATCTAAATTTAGATACATTAATTAACAATAAATAAATTAAAAATAACCTAAAAAACGAAAAATACGAAATATCATTAAAATAATAATTTAACTAACAAAATTATGCAAAATACATTAACTAAAAATTATAATGCTAACCTCTACCTATATGCTCCCAGCCACGTGCGCAAGCCGTTGACCTTGTATAGACTGCGTGCTTCCGCCATGATCCCGACTCCTATCTCAACTCAAATCAACCACTATTCTCTCTATTCCTCTCTCTAGAAAACCACTACTTCTCTCTCTAGGATACTTTTTCTTCCAGCACAAATATAATCTGCGAGACCCCTCCAGCGTATTTATAGTAATGCATAAACCGCTACACCCCTATTGCGGTTTATGCACAATTCACGCATACACGTAAACCGCGACACCCCCGTCGCAGTTTATGACCAGTTTTGCTTGCACGTAATCCACGACACCTCTATAGCAAATTACGTATATTCTGTAAACCGCGGGACTCTTGTCGCGGTTTACCTAGATTAAGCTAAAAATGCATTTTAGTAGACATTTTTCATTTTGTACATTTTGGTAAAACTGGTTTGCATTTTATTTAGGGTAAAGTATACATTTTGTCCCTGAAGTTTGGCAAAAGTTTTATAAATACCCTTAAGTTTTATTTTGTTTCAATTTTGTCTCAAAAGTTTTCGATTTGCATCAAATATACCCCCGACGGCTAAATTTTCAAAAAATTTAAGACCAATCTAACAATAATATATAAAAATGATGCTTGATTTACTTGTGTTGAGAGTTATTCTTATGAAATTGTTGTTGAATTGGTGTTAAATTTTTTGAAAAATTAGCCGTCAAGGGTATATTTGATGCAAATCGAAAACTTCTGAAAAAAATTGAAACAAAATAAAATTTAGGGATATTTTTGAAACTTTTGTCAAACTTCAAGGACAAAAAGTATACTTTACCCTTTTATTTATTATAGTAAATTGCCCAAGATTTTAAATTAGGATAAACTACCTTTTTTTTTAATTTTTAATGTTTAAGTTAAGTTCTAATTCCGTTCTTCACGTTTAAAATGTTTAATTTTTATTTTAAATTTATTTTACTTTTTTTTAATATTTGATTAAAATTAAATTTTTTTTTAAATATCTTTTT
>NC_029793.2:108989022-108990796 GCF_000816755.2 Arachis ipaensis | reverse complement strand
GTTTTTTTTCCCCTTAAAAATTTTATATAATAATAACAATGCATCATGTACAAGATGTCTCTGGTACGGGTTGAGAGATGGATCGAGAACTTGCGGATTGAGGCAGATGCCGGATCACTTGTCTGGAACAATGGGGGGTGGTACCTGCAAAGACACTCCGACGCTCAAGTCAGAATGGATCCAAGAGGCAGAAGGTGTCAGGGATGAGTGAATACCTGGAAGGACTTGGGTCCTCTTATTTATAGATGATGGGTGTTCTTATCTTATCTGGTCAAGATAAGACGGACGTGTGAATTCAAGAGTTGGTTAGGGCCGGTTTTTAAACCTTTCGGAGTCGGACCCGGGAAGTCGGGTAAGGTACAGTCCCGGGTTTAGAATCTGTGGCCCGGATTCGTAACACATCACATATACGAGGTTCGATCTCGAGTTGTATTTATTGATCCATGTACTAATTTTATAGATGTGAAAGTTCAATTTATGATTGAGGGATTGCAATCCCAAGTTTTATAAATCAATTCATATTCCAGCGCCTTCAATGACATTGAATTCTCTTATTTTAATTTTTAAGTTTAGTTTTTATTTATGAAAAATACATTTAAAATTAGTTAATAATTAATTATTTATATTTTATTTACAGAAAATTATTTTTTATTATATTAGTTAACAATTAATTACAAAAAAGTATTATTACTATTAAAATTAAAATATCTATGAAAAATATTTTTAAATAACTATAGCAAGTACTTATTATTACAACAAAGTCTTGTCCCACTAGATGAGATCGACTACATGAATCAAACAACGCCATTGTGTTCTGTCATGTATCATGTCTACAGAAAGATCGTTTACATGTAAATTTTGTTTAATCACCTTATAAATGATTTTTTTAGATCTTCTTCTACCTTTTGCTCCTTGTCCATCTTCCATCATGTTCACTCTCTTAATTGGGTGTTCTATGAATCTTCTTCTTACATGTCTCGTGAGACGCGATTCAACGATCTTTATTGCACTCATTATGTTAATATTTGTGATTGAATATCTTAGGGTAAAAAATCATTATAAGCCAATGCCCTCTAGAATTTACGTATATCTGTGATAAACCACTATTTTGTGGTTTATCTTGTGCTCAATTGAGTGGTTTTTATCTACTCTCCACTTATTCATACTATTTGCATGGTTTTACATTTGCCTTCCTAATTATGTGCTTTGATTGAAAACATGCTTCTTTGATCTTATATTTGCTTATTATTAATCCTCTCTTATCACCATTAGATGCCTTGATATGTGTGTTAAATGTTTTCAGATATTATAGGGTAGGAATGACTTGGAGGATGGAAAGGAAGCATGCAAAAGTGGAAGGAATACAAGAAGATGAAGAAGTTGCTAAGCTGCCCAGCCTGACCTCTTCGCACTCAAAAAGCTATAACTTTATCTACAGAAGTCCAAATAACGCGGCTTTAGTTGAGTTGGAAAGCTAACGTCTGGGGCTTCGATTTGATATATAATATGCTATAGTTCCTCTGACGCTAGGCGACGCGACCGCGTGATCCATGCGGCCGCGTCGCAGTGACGAAAATCAGCGTGTTTGAATTCTTCTCCAGCGATTTCCTTGCTGTTTTCGACCCAGTTCGCGGCCCAGAAAACACAGATTAGAGGCTATAAAGTGGGGGATTGCATCCATTCATGGGGAAGCTTTCATATTCACAATTTTAGGAGTAGATGTAGTTTTTAGAGAGAGAGAGGTTCTCTCCTCTCTCTTAGGATTAGGATTTAG
>NC_029793.2:108966552-108987309 GCF_000816755.2 Arachis ipaensis | reverse complement strand
TAGATGTAGTTTTTAGAGAGAGAGGTTCTCTCCTCTCTCTTAGGATTAGGATTTAGGACTTCTCTTAGTTTTAGGAGTGACTCTCAATCCCAGGTTCTTTATTTTTATTTATTTTTCCAATTGGCTTATGAACTTTTCCATGTTAGATTTTACTACTTTGAATGTATTTTATTTGAGGTATTCCAGATATTTATGATTTTAATTTGGCTTTCTACATTCTTGGCTTTGGTTAAGGTAATTGGTGACGCTTGAGCTGTCAAATAAAACAGTGGTTGAAATTGGCAGATTCTGATTGAACTAGGATTGCTCTAAAGCTAGTCTCTCCACAGGAGTTGACTAGGACTTGAGAATCAAGCCAATCAGCCCACTTAACTTTCCTTTGTTTAGTAAAGGCTGACCAAGTGGGATTAAAATCCAATTCTCATCACAATTGATGAGGATAGAACTTCCAGTTCTTATACTTTGCCAAGAGTTTATTTTATAGTTATTTATTTATCTTATTCTTCTTATGCAACATACTGCTTCCTTACTTTCTAAAACCCCTAATTTACAAGACTCATAACCAATAATAAGAACATACCTCCCTGCAATTCCTTGAGAAGACGACCCGAGGTTTAAATACTCGGTTATCAATTTAAAAGGGGTTTGTTACTTGTGACAACCAAAACTTTTGTAAGAATGGTTGATTACTTGGTTTAGTAACTATACTTACAACGAGAGTTTATTATAACTTCTAAATCATCAATCTTCAGTTCTTCAAAATGGCGCCGTTGCCGGAGAATTGCAAACGTGTGCCTTATTATTGGTTATTGTAAATATTTTAAAAAAGAATTATTTTATCTTATCATTCTTATTTTTAAAAATCAAATATTTTTTTTTAAAATCATATCTTTTTCAAAATCTTTTCTTATCCTTTTTCAAAAAAAATTATATCTTTTTCAAAATATTTTCTTTTTATAAGTTTTAATTTTTATTTTCTCCTACTACTATGAACTCTCACCCCTTTGGCTATGAGTCTGGTTACAATTATGTTGCAGGAAGAAGAAATTACAATGAGAACAGGCATCAAGGTTGGAACAATCAAAGATGGGAGGAGCCACAAGGACTTGATCAATCCTCATGGCAACAACCACCTCCAATGGACTATCAACAACCACCACCATATGCCTATGAACCCTTTCCTCAACATAACTTTGGACCACCAAACTCACAAGCTCCTTTCCGCCATTCACCTCCATATGACCCTAACCCTCAACCACCATACCAACCACCTTATGAGCCATATGAACCATATATAGAACCACCCTAATTCCAACCCAATTACTCCCAAGAACCACCACTTCAATATTCATCATCTCCATATCCATCAATCCAAGAGCACTATGATCCTACTTATGAAAGCCGAGTGCATCAAGAGACAAAGGATCGTTTCAAGGAAATAGTAGATCGATTTCAGGCAACCATTCAACAAATGGAGCAAGCAGTAATTCAATGGGTTTCTAGGCACTCAAATATACAAGGATCAGCCACAGCTCCATGTGGACAGTCTAGTGAAGAGCGTAGCATGAAGGAGATACCAGAAACCCCAGTGGACAAGACAGGGAATGAATTCGTACTAGAACAAGTAGAAGAAGCTGTCATTGTTCAAGAAGAAGAAGAAGTGGTTGAAGACTTAGGAGATGCAGAACCTCCATGGGAAAGTCAAGACATAGAGCCTCCTTCCAAGACGGTTGAAATTGATGCTGAGGAGGGTGTACAACCTCCAAAGCATATCATAGTTGAAGACTTGGAAGAGGTTGATCAAGAGATGGAGATTCAAGAAGAAGAAGCACAACCTCCCATGCCCTTGGAAAGCAATGAAGAGGAGATTGAATTGAAAGAGAGCTACCAAGAGGAAGAGGTTGAAATTGAAGAAGCTTGCAAAGAGGTGGTAGTTATCAGAAAATAGCACAAGGGAGTGGAGCTTGTAATTTCATTAAAAATACCTCCCCCTAAGTTGCCATCATCCTTCACAACATTCAAGTGGGTAAAATTCATATCCCTTAGCTTTCTAATTCCACTTGAATATGAGCTACTGGAGACGGATGGTCAACTTAGAGCTCTTTGTGACATTAAGAGTAAGAGGAGGATGGCCAGTGGTAAGAATTGTCCTGCAAGGTTCATCATGGTTGGAAGCTTTAAGTTTAAGAGTAAAGGTTGGTATAGAGCTCAACTGAATGGGTCTAGGAAGTTGTTTGGCCGCTTACGTGAGAATTCAGACTGCTTGCCAGCCGGATGGAACAATATTGCTCAACTAAAAGACGGGTGCAAAGGCAAGGTCTGGGACCCCGGAATCCATTCTATCAATCACCACTCTTGGGGCCTTATCACTTGCTTTAACTTACTTGAAGGCTTTCTGCACCTAGTTTGGGATCCCGGAGGTTACTGGAGATACAAACATTGGTGGAGATTCTTGGATCAGTACAAGCATAAGCCACCATAACAGGGAGCTCACCAAATGTCCAACTTAAAAACTTTAACTAAAAGTGCCAGGTGGGAGACAACCCATCATGGTATGATCGTTCCTTTTTCAATTTTAATTTTATTTAGTTTTGTTTGTTTTTAAGTTTTATTTTATTTTATTGAACCTGGAATCATGCATAACATTCACATTAGCATTGCATTCTGCATACTGCATTATTTAAAAAAAAATGCCACGCGACGCGACCGCATCAGCGACGCGTCCGCGTCGCAAGGAGCTGGGAGAAAATAAAAACGAACAGAGAGTCACGCTGGAGCGTGGCTGGAGGCGTGCCAATGGCACAAATCGTCCCACGCGACCGCGTCATATGGGAATAATGGCCTCCCACGCGACCGCGTGCCCCACGTGGCCGCGTGATCAAGATTTCGACGTCAAAGTGGTGCACACCCGAAAGTTGTGCGAGAGTGGTGCTGGATTGGTGCTCAACGCATAATCCTTCCCACGCGGCCGTGTGACCCACGCGACCGCATCATATTCCTTTAAAGCCCACTCACGCGATCGCATGCCCCATGCGATCGCGTCACTTAAAATTTGGTACTAATATGATTTTGAACAGAGAGTTGTGCGAGTGCGAGGCTGCCCTCGCACCAGTAGCATAAAACAGGTCACACGACCGCGTGACCGACGCGACCGCGTCAGTCAGTTTAAGCGCAACTCGCGCGACCGCATGCCCCACGCAGCCGCGTCGCTTGCGCCGCATAGCTTACATAATTTTGCCACTTATCTTATCTTTTCTTTCCCCAAATCCTATTTTTCCTTTTCCCTCCTTACTTTTTTTATCCTTCTTCTTTATTTTATGTTTTCTTCTTCCTTTCTCTTCCTTTTACCTTCATTGTACATGTTTTCTTTTTTCTTTCTTTTTCTTTTAATTGGTGTTAGAAATTTATTTGGGTCATTGTGGATTGTTGCAAAAATTGTTTGGCAATTATATATATTTATTTTTAAAGGGTTGCCTGCATGTTCAATTTATTATTTTCATTAGATTATTTACCATGCATGCTATGTGTTTGTGAAAACGCCCGTATGGCATTGTGCACTGCTTTTCAGTATCTTTTATCCTACTACTCTGAATGCCTGCTTTTCACAAAACCCTTTTTCATATCATATTCATTCAATATAATTGTCATTACAAACATGTTGCTAGTTTGAAAGACTTGGTAATCTAACTTGGACATTGAATGCTTGATCTATGCTACTCATGCCTTTGCCAGCATGCCAATAAACATCTTGCATTTAATTGTTATTACATGCACCTACTATATTTCTATTAATAAACTTTTCACATGTAGTCATGACCATATGTTAAGGTCATTCTTCTTTATTGTGCATTGATTACCACCTTTCCCGCTCTCTTCCTTGCTTTACCCCTTTAAATTTAATTTACTTTCTCTTCTCTTTTTCAGGATGACCACCAAGAAAGGAAAAGAGAAAGCTACCCCCAAACTACCGGCAAGAAAAGGAACAAAAAGAGCCCCAGCTGAGGAACCACAACCCCCGTCCACTTGCAAATCTTAGCATGCACCGAGGACGGTGCAATCTTTAAGTGTGGGGAGGTCGATACCGATCTCCGTGGGTTAGTACCTTCCTATCTCAAATACCAATGGTTTATTTTTCTTGTTAGTTGTTGCATTTGCATATTTAATTGCATATTTGTTTGATTTTTTTTTTTTTTTGCATATTTTACCACTTGGTTAAAGTAATATTTTCTTTTTCAAGAAACCTTTTAGAAAATTTCACTAATTTGAATAAAATTTAATGTTACACTTGTTTGAAGAAATATTATACTGGAACATGGTTTAGAGCTCGAACACACAAAACCTGTGAGATTTTGAGCCTATTTGAATTGGTTGCATTTTTCAACCAATATTTTATTTTTGATGTGTGTATTTTTCTCTCTAAAATTGTGATCTTTGTCTTGCTTAATTCTATATTTCCATTATTTTATGTATGCATACACTTCCATGATTGAGGCCTTTGTTTCACTGAGCTTACATACTCATATGGCCTTACCTTTCATTATCCCTTGCAAACCAATTTTGAGCCTATTTTACCCCTTTGTTCTTTACTTTAGCACATCATTAACTCTAAGCGGAAAACAATAATGTCCTTAATTTGAATCCTTGGTTAGCTTAGACTAGTGAGATGCTTATGATTTAAGTGTGGGGAAATTGGGATTGAAAACATTTGGTTTGAAGAAAATTGAGTATGTTAGAATTTTCTGAAAATGTGAAAGAAATATTTAGGACATGTCATGCATTCAAAAATTTAATCATATGCATTGAAAAAAAAAAAGAAGAAGAAGAAAAAGAGAAAAAGAAAAGAAAAAGAGCAATTAAGCAAAAAGGGGACAAAATGCCCCAAAGTAAGTGAAAGCAATGCATATGTACTGTACTTGAAATTAGAATGCATGAATATGTGGAAAACATGGTTAATGGATGGTTAGATGTTGTATTATGATTACATGGATTGTTTAAGTTAGGTGGGGAAAGTTTAAGTTAATTAAGGATTCAGATTTTAGTCCATTTGGCCAAATACAATCCTACCTTGACCCTAACCCCATTACAACCCTTAAAAGACCTCTTGATATGTGTATCTGTGCATTAAATTTATGTTGATTGTTAGATGAAGAGCAAGCCTTAGAAAGCAAGGTTAGTAGAGAATTGAGAGATCGAACCTTAAACACCTGAGTGATTAGAGTGTATACACTACCAGTAAGGGTTCGATGCTCAATTCCTTGTTCCCTGCTTTCATAAGCTATTTTCTTCTTGCAAGTCTATTTTGTACTTCATTTTCATGATTTGAATTAGTAAAATCCAGTTCATATTTCTTTTTGAAAAATTTGTTTATCTTTAACTAAGTAGGTAGAAACATTTTGCATGTAGTTGCATTCATATAGATAGGTTGCATTTCATACATTCTTACTTTCCTCTTCACCCCTTTATAGTTTCTCTTGAACTTAGCATGAGGACATGCTAATGTTTAAGTGTGGGGAGGTTGATAAACCACTATTTTATGGTTTATCTTGTACTCAATTGAGTGGTTTTTATCTACTCTTTACCCACTTATTCATACTATTTGCATGGTTTTACATTTGCCTTCCAAATTATGTGCTTTGATTGAAAACATGCTTCTTTGATCTTATATTTGCTTATTATTAATCCTCTCTTATCACCATTAGATGCCTTGATATGTGTGTTAAGTGTTTTCAGATATTATAGGGCAGGAATGACTTGGAGGATGGAAAGGAAGCATGCAAAAGTGGAAGGAATACAAGAAGATGAAGAAGTTGCTAAACTGCCCAGCCTGACCTCTTCGCACTCAAACAGCGATAACTTTATCTATAGAGGTCCAAACGACGCGGTTCCAGTTGAGTTGGAAAGCTAACGTCCGGGGCTTCGATTTGATATATAATATGCTATAGTTCCCCTGACGCTAGGCGACGCGACCGCGTGATCCATGCGGCCGCATTGCAGTGACGGAAATCAGCGTGTTTGAATTCTTCTCCAGCGATTTCCGGGCTGTTTTCGACCCAGTTCGCGGCCCAGAAAACACAGATTAGAGGCTATAAAGTGGGGGATTGCATCCATTCATGGGGAAGCTTTCATATTCACAATTTTAGGAGTAGATGTAGTTTTTAGAGAGAGAGGTTCTCTCCTCTCTCTTAGAATTAGGATTTAGGACTTCTCTTAGTTTTAGGAGTGACTCTCAATCCCAGGTTCTTTATTTTTATTTATTTTTTCAATTGGCTTATGAACTTTTCCAAGTTAGATTTTACTACTTTGAATGTATTTTATTTGAGTTATTCCAGATATTTATGATTTTAATTTAGCTTTCTACATTCTTGGCTTTGGTTAAGGTAATTGGTGACGCTTGAGCTGTCAAATAAAACAGTGGTTGAAATTGGCAGATTCTGATTGAACTAGAATTGCTCTAAAGCTAGTCTCTCCACATGAGTTGACTAGGACTTGAGAATCAAGCCAATCAGCCCACTTAACTTTCCTTTGTTTAGTAAAGGCGGACCAAGTGGGATCAAAATCAAATTCTCATCACAATTGATAAGGATAGGACTTCCAGTTCTTATACTTTGCCAAGAGTTTATTTTATAGTTATTTATTTATCTTATTCCTCTTATGCAACATACTGCTTCCTTACTTTCTAAAACCCCTAATTTACAAGACTCATAACCAATAATAAGAACATACCTCCCTGCAATTCCTTGAGAAGACGACCCGAGGTTTAAATACTCGGTTATCAATTTAAAAGGGGTTTGTTACTTGTGACAACCAAAACTTTTGTAAGAAAGGTTGATTGCTTGGTTTAGTAACTATACTTACAACGAGAGTTTATTATAACTTCTAAATCATCAATCTTCAGTTCTTCAAAATGGCGCCGTTGCCGAGGAATTGCAAACGTGTGCCTTATTATTGGTTATTGTAAATATTAAAAAAAATTATTTTATCTTATCATTCTTATTTTTAAAAAATCAAATATTTTTTTTTAAAAATCATATCTTTTTCAAAATCTTTTCTTATCCTTTTTCAAAAAAAAATTATATCTTTTTCAAAATATTTTCTTTTTATTAGTTTTAATTTTTATTTTCTCCTACTACTATGAACTCTCACCCCTTTGGCTATGAGTCTGGTTACAATTATGTTGCAGGAAGAAGAAATTACAATGAGAACAGGCATCAAGGTTGGAACAATCAAAGATGGAAGGAGCCACAAGGACTTGATCAATCCTCATGGCAACAACCACCTCCAATGGACTATCAACAACCACCATCATATGCCTATGAACCCTTTCCTCAACATAACTTTGGACCACCAAACTCACAAGCCCCTTTCTGCCATTCACCTCCATATGACCCTAACCCTCAACCACCATACCAACCACCTTATGAGCCATATGAACCATATATAGAACCACCCCAATTCCAACCCAATTACTCCTAAGAACCACCACTTCAATATTCATCATCTCCATATCCATCAATCCAAGAGCACTATGATCCTACTTATGAAAGCCGAGTGCATCAAGAGACAAAGGATCGTTTCAAGGAAATAGTGGATCGATTTCAGGCAACCATTCAACAACTGGAGCAAGCAGTAATTTAATGGGTTTCTAGGCACTCAAATATACAAGGATCAGCCACAGCTCTATGTGGACAGTCTAGTGAAGAGCGTAGCATGAAGGAGATACCAGAAACCCCGGTGGACAAGACAGGGAATGAATTCGTACTAGAACAAGTAGAAGAAGCTATCATTGTTCAAGAAGAAGAAGAAGTGGTTGAAGACTTAGGAGATACAGAACCTCCATGGAGAGGAGATTAAATTGGAAGAGAGCTGCCAAGAGGAAGAGGTTGAAATTGAAGAAGCTTGCAAAGAGGTGGTAGTTATCAGAAAAGAGCACAAGGGAGTGGAGCTTGCAATTTCATTGAAAATACCTCCTCCTAAATTGCCATCATCCTTCACAACATTCAAGTGGGTAAAATTCATATCCCTTAGCTTTCTAATTCCATTTGAATATGGGCTACTGGAGACGGATGGTCAACTTAGAGCTCTTTGTGACATTAAGAGTAAGAGGAAGATGGCCAGTGGTAAGAATTGTCCTGCAAGGTTCATCATGGTTGGAAGCTTTAAGTTTAAGAGTAAAGGTTGGTATAGAGCTCAACTGAATGGATCTAGGAAGTTGTTTGGCCGCTTACGTGAGAATTCAGACTGCTTGCCACCCGGATGGAACAATATTGCTCAACTAAAAGATGGGTGCAAAGGCAAGGTCTGGGACTCCGAAATCCATTCTATCAATCACCACTCTTGGGGCCTTATCACTTGCTTTAACTTACTTGAAGGCTTTCTGTGCCTAGTTTGGGATCCCGGAGGTTACTGGAGATACAAACATTGGTAGAGAATCCTGGATCAGTACAAACATAAGCCACCATAACAGGGAGCTCACCAAATGTCCAACTTAAGGACTTTTACTAAAAGTTCTAGGTGGGAGACAACCCACCATGGTATGATCGTTCCTTTTTCAATTTTAATTTTATTTAGTTTTGTTTGTTTTTAAGTTTTATTTTATTTTATTGAACCTGGAATCATGCATAACATTCATATTAGCATTGCATTCTGCATACTGCATTATTTAAAAAAAAAATGCTACGCGACGCGACCGCATCAGCGACGCCTCCGCGTCGCAAGGAGCTGGGAGAAAATAAAAACGAATAGAGAGTCACGCTGGAGCGTGGCTGGAGGCGTGCCAATGGCACAAATCGTCCCACGCGACCGCGTCGCTGACGCGACCGTGTCATATGGGAATAATGGCCTCCCACGCTTAACTAGAACCACTAACATAAAACAGCTTAACTAAAACCACTAACATAAAACAGCTAACATAAAACAACTAACACAAACCACTAACATAAAACAACTAACACAAACCACTAACATGAAACAACTAACATAAACCACCAACATAAAAAAAAAACCAACATAAACCACTAACATAAAACAGCTAACATAAAACAACTAAACCATACCACTAACATAAAACAACTAACATAAACCACCAACTAAACCACCAACATAAAACAACCAACACCTACCACTAACGTAAAATAGTTAGCATTAAACAACTAACGTAAACCACTAACATAAACCACTAACATAAACCACCAACGGAAACCAACTAAATAAACCACCAACTAAACCACCATCTAACCCGCATCCTAAACCTCTCAACCAAACCACCAGCAATACCACTACGCTTTACCGCTAACATAAACCGCCACTAAAACCAAATGCAAAACCACTAAGTCACATATACCGCTAGCACGAAGTTATTTCTGTACTAACCTCGTCGTTGATGACCCCGGCTATATGAGCAACTCCGTCCAAGCGATATAACCGTGCCGGATCGTCCCCCATCAGCAGAGTATTCCGTTCAGGTCTTCATCGGAGAGAATCTGGGTCGTTTTCTCTGGGATTTGGTGGTGTAGGGGAAATGAAGAATGGTTCGAATGAGGCTGATTCGAACTCCTTATATAGCCGAATCATGAGTAATTCGAACCAGGGTGGTTCGAATTACTAATGGAGCCACGAGAAGGGTAATTCGAACCAGGTTGGTTTGAATTACATGGTTAGCTATCGTAGGTATAATTCGAACTAGCCTTGTTCGAATTATGTGCAATTTAAGTTCGAACCACATTGGTTCGAATTACGTTCAACGTTTTCTCATCCTAATTCGAACTATGTTGGTTCGATTTACTAAGGAATGTAGTTCGAACCAGGCTGGTTCGAATTACATTAAAATAGGCCTTGGCTCATTGTTGAAACGATTTTACTTTTGGCTTATTTACGTAATGTGAAACTTGCCTTGCCTTATTAGGATTTTTTGCCCAATATCTTATTAACTTAATTACTATTAGTACTTTAGTAGTGTCATGTGTGAATGGATATCACATAATTATTATAATGGATGAATGAATATCCTATATGGAAAGAATCAATCAAATAAAAATGTATATTAGATATGGTTCTTTTAACAAATTATATCAATTATATGACAATCAAACATAATTATTGACTTATTGTAATTAAATTAGAATTAAAGTATTGTATCATTAATTATAAATTTATTTTTAATTTTCAAATAGATCAATCCTATTCTATAGATATAATCCCTGAATATAATGAAACGTTATGACTTTAAAAAATTACAAAATTTTTAAATCAATTTTCTTTATTTTTTTCTTAGCATCTAGTTTATTTTTCCGTACCTTGCATGAGATTAAATTTAATTTAAATTATACATATTATTAAATATTACTATAAATTATATACACAATTATTAAGGTAGGTTATACTTTGTATTTTCACAATATTTATTTTCGCAAATTTTTGGTTATCTCTATTTGCGAGTTGTCTTATTTTAATTTTCTAAAATTATTAAAATTAGATCTTTTATATTTTACTTTAAGCTTTTAATTTTATTAAAAAAATTATGATTCAAAAATTTTAATTATTAAGTAAATTAATAAATTATCAATGTGTAAACATTAAATTGAGTAGATTTTTTTTTCGTTTGCTTTCTCAGCGCCCCATTAAATTCTAGGTAGAACAATCCTCAGCGCCTCCTCCATCTGCTAGAGGAATCTCTCAAAAACAAACACAGGCAAAATAGAAAAGAAAAACACAAGTATAACTATTAGAGCAGCGCAAGTAGATTAAGTGGCAGATAGTTACAGTTAAACAATTAGGCAAGTCAAAACAATACATATTCAAACAAATCATTCAAATGCACATGATATATGCCTGTCCTATTGGCCATGAGCTCACATGTCGGTTACTTTTCCCGAACCCGACACACTCGATAGCTAACCCGAATATCGTCTCTCTGATATGCATCCACACTCTTGGGGTATAGTACTCGTTCCACTCATGAGATATAGTGCTCGCCACACTCTTGGGATATAGTACCCGCCGCATTTTTCAGGATAAAGTCCAAACTCTTGGGATTACTGTCCGCCACACTCTTGGGATATAATGCCCACCACACTCATAGGATATAGTACCTAATGCATTTTCTATAATAAAATGCTCCCACACTCTTAAAATATATTTTTCGCCACACTCTAGGAGTATAGTGTCCAACACACTTTACAAAAAGAGAGAATATAACACATTAAAAGAGAAAAAAATTATACAAAAAAAAAAATTATACACAACTAATATGCTTATCATACCATCTTTAACATACTCAAGATCAAACATATTCAAAATCAGAAGCAAAATCACAATTTAATATACTCATCCAATCACAATTCTATTTATTTTTTTAATTACACCATCTAATGAAAAAAAATAATATAAGTGTTTGTCTTATTCAATTCAACAACACTCTTATTTCATGAATTATATATAGAATTTTAATATGGATTTACATCTGAATGTTTAACAATTATTGAAAAATATCTAACACGAAAAACATTATATAGATAATTCTGCTTGGTGATAAACTAGAACAAATTATGAAAATCTAATTTATTCTCATTTTTTTCATTAAAAAAATTTGAGATGAAAAATATAATAATAAAAAATATAATTATAAAAAATTAACAAGAATAATAAAAAAAATAAAAAATAAGTTGTGTCTCTTGGACATAAAATTAACAAAGTTTTCTGGCCATTATTTACCACACATAAACCGTGGTGACCCACAAGGTTTTATGTGCAAACAAGTTTCTTCATAAACCGTGGTGACTCTCCACGGTTTATGCACGCCATCTCTCTTTAGTAAACCGTGGTGACCTACCACGATTTACACTCTATATCTTTTGGCCATAATCCGCTGGGACCTGCCACGGTTTATGCACGTTTTGAAACCGTGGTGGGTTGCCACGGATTACATAGAAATGGCTTTTTGCACATGCAGGTAATAAGAACCAGTTTTGCACATTTAGATAAACGTTTTCTCTATTCTATTTATTCAAGTAAATTGCCCTAAAATAAACTAATATATAAAACACATTGGTTTTGTTGCAGGTAGAGTTGAGCAGTGACGCGGATCTATAAAAATTTAGAAGTAAGATAAAAATATAATAAAATTTAGATATATTTATAAAAATTTAGCAGAAGAATATATAAATATATATATAGGTATTAATATTTTGGGCAATGTACATATATAAAATAAAAGAGAGAAAATTTTACCTGAATGCAACATTTGCAAAGTCCTTACGTGCATGTCCTTTTTTATTATTATGTAATCCGTTGGAGCTAACCACGGTTTCAAACTTATACATAAACCGTTGCAACCTGGCATTGTTTAGGTGTGAAAAAGAGTGATCATAAACCGTGGTAGGTCACCACGGTTTAGTAAGGGAGAAATATGAGCATAAAATCCTGTAACCAGCAACGGTTTATGTAGGGTTTTGGAAAAGCATAAACCTTTGTTGGCTGTCACAGTTTATGAGGAGAAGAATTCTATATATATGTGAGTGAGATTCAAGCTACTGAAGAGATCATTATCACAATGGTAAGTGAGGAAGAGAGTTTTTTTTTTTGGTCTTAGTGCATTGCTCTGGGAAAATCAAAAGAAGCAAAAAATATGGTGTGAAGTTCACTGACAGAGAACCATTGAGTGTGTTCATCAGTTCATCAAGCACTTTGTCAGATGTAAAGAACAGCATCTTGCAGAAGCTTGGGGTATTTGGGAGCAAGTGGGTGAAGAAGCTATTCTACAAGATTTTTATCGCAGTTGTCTCGACCGGTGTTAAGTATGATACGTTTGTGCTAGCGGCTGATGAAGATATAAGGGTTTTGTTTCATTGTGTTAGGAGTTTTCCGGATGTCAGAATACACGAGTTGTATGCTAAGTTGGAGGTTGGTGTCGATAGTTCTGGGGCATCAACTCCAGTTCATAGCTCGACTGCCGCGGGCGGTGCGTCTAGTTCGATGCCTGCGGCCGGACCATATGTTCCGCAGGTCGCATCCCCTTCCTTCGCAGTTGATTTAGATCGAACGGAGGCAGTTGGTTCTGTACCGTTGGAGAATCCTGGGGTCTGGCAGCAGGCATTTGAGGTGGATACCGGTGGTGGCATGATTCATGATGTTCAAGACTTTGGGAAACCTGATCGAGTAGAGAATGCAATGCGGGACGATGACTCTGACCAGGAGCCTGTAGATATCATTGGGGACAGCGATGATAACACAGGTGCCAATCCACATACACAACACGAGCCTTCAAGTTCTGGCACACAGCAGTATCCTCCACACTTCTCCACTCTAAACTTGGAGGCTCTGGGTCAACAGGCAGACGGAGGTGCTACAATTGGGGGTTATTCTACAGATTTTCAGATTGGGCAATCAATCCAGAATAAAGATGAAGCTGTTCTGAGTGTGAATGACTATAGCATCCGTCGAGGTGTTGAGTACAGAGTCTTGGAATCGGATCATCTGAAGTATTATGAAAAATGCAAGGAGTTCGGCAAGGGTTGCAGTTGGTTGATTCGCATATCGCTTCGTGCACGAAAGGGCACTTGGGAGGTTAGGAGGTACAATGGTCCGCACACTTGCTTGGCCACCTCTATTTTCAGTGATCACCGTCAGCTTGATTACCACGTTATCTGTGTGAGAATTTTTCCGTTGGTTAGGGCAGATGCTGCGGTTACGGTAATGGTCTTGCAACAAGCAACAGAAGCTGATTATGGGTTCAGGCCTAGTTACAGGAAGGTTTGGATGGAAAAACAGAAGGCAGTAGCACAAATATATGGAGATTGGGAAGAGTTGTATGCCGAGTTGCCACGTTGGATGCTAGGGGTACAGTCGACCATGGCTGGGACAGTCACCGTATTGAAGACCTCTCCTGTTCGACTTGGGGATCAGGTTGACGAGTCAACGGTGTACTTTCATCGTCTTTTCTAGACATTTCTACCCTGCATCGAGACATTTCAGCATTGCAAGCCCCTCGTGAGTATTGACAGTACCCACTTGTATGGCAAGTATGGAGGCACGTTACTATTGGCGATAGCGCAGGATGGGAACTCGAACATCCTCCCGATAGCCTTCGCCCTTGTGGAGGGAGAAAATGCGGAGTCATGGTCATTCTTCTTGAACAACCTACGATTGCATGTGACGCCACAGGAGGGTATCCTTGTTATCTCTGACAGGCATAATGGCATCAAGTCTGCACTTGAGGCCCCCGAAAATGGTTGGCTGCCTCCACGTGCTTTTCGAGCGTACTGTATTCGTCATGTGGCAGTGAATTTTAATCTTAGCTTCAAAGGTAAAGATGCAAGGAGGATGCTGGTGAATGCTGCCTATGCAAAAACGGAAGCGGAGTTTTATTACTGGTTTGACATCATGCGGACTGAGAATCCGGCCATGTGTGACTGGGCCAACCGGATAGAGTATGACAAGTGGATCCAACACGAGGATAGCGGTAGACGGTTTGGGCACATGACAACCAACATTAGTGAATGTGTGAATTCCGTGTTAAAGGGAACTTGCAACCTCCCGGTCACTTTGTTGGTTAAGTCAACTTACGGGAGGCTTGCTGAGCTATTCGTGGTCCGCGGACAGACGGCAGAAGCACAACTTGGATCTGGGCATGAATTTTGTCAGGAGTTGGTGAAGGCTACTGATCGGAACATAAGAGACTCCAGGTGCTTCACCGTCACGTTATACGACAGGCACCAATCAGAGTACATGGTGGCTGAGACGACACAGACCGGAAAATTCTCGCTAGGTAGCTATTGAGTTTCCCTTAAGGATCACATATGCGATTGTGGCCACTTTCAGGCGCTCCATTATCCATGTTGTCATGCCATTGCATGTTGCGCCTACTCGCGCCTGAATTGGGCATCATATGTTCTTGAGGTGTATCGTATGACTGAGGTGTTCAACGTGTACAAGAACAGGTTTGTTCTGCCTATCCCAGAAGGTCTATGGCCCCCATATGCTGGACCAACAGTCATTCCTGATCCTAACATGAGGCGTGCAAGGGAAGGACGTCCGAAGGCAACCAGAATCCGCGGTATCATGGATCAGTCTGTTGAGAACCACTCGAAGCGCTGTGGCCTCTACTGTCAGCCTGGTCATACGCGGAGGAATTGTGACCAGCGAAGACATACTGCTGCCAGGGATGGTTAGATGTTATGACGTTTATGATCTCGTTGTTGTTGTCTAAGTTGTATTAGGATTTCTTAATTTGAGTAATGTTAGGAATTGAGTCAATGAATGTCGTTCCTTTGTTGAATGTATTAAGTTCGTCTGTTTAACTCCTTTTATTTTAGAAGTTTAATTGAAACACGTTGGTTTGCTTATGAATGCGCGTAATATTTGTGACAATTTAGTTCGTAACCATAGATCCTAAAACATATATAAGACACACATATCAAATAATATACAACAACAGTCTGAAACATAAAACCCTAAACATGATGCTAAGAACATAATCAGACATAGTTCCCACCATATGTAAAAACAACACATAACTAATCAGAATCCTCGATGGTGTCACTGTCATCATCGTCGAAATGACTAAGCAGGTGACCTCCGGTGCCACACAAAGGAGGACGCCGCATCCTCCTTGGTCGCTGATCCGCTTTTGGTGCGGATGTCTGTGGCGGAACGGTGCTGAATGCTGATGCTGGGGTCCCTCCTAACGCGAACCATGGGTCAGATGGAGAAGCTGTAGGCTCATTGAGGTCAACCGGCAACTGAGGCTGAACATCGTGACTCGGTGGCTGGGACTCGGCAAACTGGGAATGAACCTCAGGCATCTGTGGCCTATAATAGGTCGCATCGTCGTCCCTCAGCATGTCTGCTATATCCCTAAAGAACTCTGACTGACTAATGGGGTTGTCGATGTCCATGCCGACGGCCACGGTAGTAAAGTCAGCAAATACCTGCGGTCCGACACTCCCGAACAGCTGAGAGCTACCCCCTACATCGTAGGTGGGCTGATCCATCCCTATGTCCAAACCTCCAACATCCTCACCAACAGCGTACTGAGCACCATCGTCCTCAGCGGATGGTCCTTTACCTCGTGCCCGTCCACGACCATCCCGCCCACCCTGCCGTCTGGCTCTACATCGAGGAACACGATGATTCACAACACCTCCATCATCGGCACCACCTAGGTCCTCATCCAAACGGTCGTCGAGCCATCGCCACTCTCGATCGGTGGTACGTGTGCCTATATGCCGACGCCGATCCACTCGCCTTTTGTCCAGTCTGTCGAGAACCTGCACCCTAGGAGGTGCCTGTGACGATCCTCTGTGACGAGCCTCCTCGGTCAAAAGAATCGATCTAGGATTATGAAATGCAACATCTTGGGATAGAAATCTGTGGGCCAGACGGCACCACCAGTCCAAGTACTCAGCTAATGGACCGGGGTCAGCTACTCGACCGATCGGTATGACTGAATCAACCCGATTCTCCCAATGAAAATGCCACTCCTGATAATATTTGGGGAACCATCGATCTCCACCCCTTCCATCCTTCGCATGGAGCCAATCTATGTTCAGAGCCAACTGAGGGAGATGCTGAACACCGCCGAACTGCGATACCACCCTATCCACCTGATGCCATTCAATCACAGCAAAATATATCAGGCTAGTGACCGCCGTCCATAGCCTATGGTACTCGTCAACTAGTATCTCTGGATGACCAACAGCATCAACCTTGGGAGAAGAATAAGGCTCCCACACAAACTGTATCGGAGAAGGTAATGTTAGGTAAGACCATAAGAGTAAACATGAACGATTACTTGTAAGAGCAATAACTAAACGACTCACATCGCAGAAACGCAATCTATCTAAAGAAAGGCGTGCAGACACCACTCTTTGATTCCCTGCGTCGTTTCTCGGTAGATATGTAGCCCACCTACAAGTTTTATTGAAAGCATGTCATAACGAACAACAACACGTGAAATTGAACAAGTTATGGACCAAAAATAATAAACCGTACCTGGATGCAAGTGAAAACCCAAACACATCAAAACCACTAGGTCTCAAACTGGGAAACCTCCAGAAAATCCAAGACTGTAGAAGCCGTAGTGGCCCGGCCAAGTTAAGAACGTTTCTATTTGTCCCACGATAAAGACATCTATACAACCATGCCAGTGCAGTCGAGCCCCAGCTATATCTATCCAAGTCATCCATCAATGCCAAATAAGGCAACCAGCGAAGGTGAACCCGGTTTGCGTTCTTGTCTGCAAACAGCTGAGAGGTCAACAACATCAGAATATAAGCACGCGCGTATATACGCACGGTCTCTTTACTAGCATCTGCTGGGAGAACCCGAAACCTCTCATGGAACCATGTGTAGCACACTATCATCTGCTTGACTTTAATCTACAGAGGTAACTCCCCAAACAACTCGCAAAACCACACCCATGCGGGTCTTTCGTTCTCCATCAGATTCTCAAAGTCAGTCAGGCACCCACTAACGGGATCCCCATCGATGGGCAAACCCAGCTGACAAGCCACATCTTGCAAAGTGATAGTGCACTCCCAAAATGGCATGTGAAAGGTGTGGGTCTCAGGACGCCACCTCTCAACGAATGCGCTAAGTAGAGGCTCATCAACCCAGAATTACTGACTGTTCAGCCTAGCCAAGTGATACAAGCCCACGGTCTCCAGATACGGTATAATCCGGCCGTGTAAAGGCATATTCTGTTGTCTTCTAACACCGCTAATAACCCTAGTAGGCTGCAAAATATGGATAAGAAAATCCTCAACATACGACCAATACTAATAATAGCAACTATAATTTAAAAAAATTATTATACACCCACATTGGTTTTCTATTATCTCTAATAACAGTGATAAAAATAACAAAACAATGGCAATAATAATAATAACGACAGTAACAATATTTACTAAGAAGGATAAGACAATAAAGTTGTTTAACTAACTTCTTGGTCGATGTATCCAGCCACATGCGCAACGCCATTTAACCGGTACATGCGAGCTTCGTATTCCATAGCTCCACCACCCAACTGGTTCAAAATCTCAAAGCCTCCCCCTAAACCTCAAAACTCCCCAGATTCTCTCTCAACCACCCAACTTCACAAAATTTGCTTTGCCTCAAATGTGATCCGCCATGATTTACAGCGGATAATGTATTTATAGTATCTCATGCATAAACCGTAGTAGCCCACGAGGTTTTATGCCCACCATATTTTCTTCATAAACCGTGGCTACCACCAACTGTTTCTAGCACGCATTTTCCAAACGTAATCCGTGGTAGTCTACAACGGTTTACATTCAACTCTTCTTGCATGTAAACCGTGCCAATTTACAGCGATTTACGTATAAAATTAAAACCGTGGTTATCCACCACGGTTTACATAGAAACTAAATCAGGACATGCACGTAAGGAACTTCCAGTTGTATTTAGGTAAAGTTTTCTCTCTTTTATTTTATATAAGTACATTGTCCTAATATTTTTTAAAATTTTTATGGATACAGACCAGATGTCTCCTTTTTATTGCATGCGATCCGTCTCTTAAGTTGGGTTAAAAATTTTCGGATAATAATAGAGTTAAGGTTGAGATCTTCAATTTGTAGAATACATTAGAGTTTCATTGAATTTTAAAAAAATTTTTAATCTACAAATAAAATTAGGATTGAGGCTAAATTTTATCTTACTTTATTTATTATCAGCCCTACTTAAAGATTAAATTATCGGATAAAAATAGCAAAAGAAAAAAAAATGATAAAAAAAGTCTCAAAAAATAGTATTAATTGGACAAAAATTAATAAAAATATTATTTTTTATAATGACAAATGATTTTTATATTTTGTAAATGACTTATATATTTAATACTTTAATTTGATTTTTGGATGACCATTGAAACAATTATTTAAAGAGTGCATGAAATATATAAGAAAAAACTTCTACCTCTAGATTCATTTAAAAAAAATTCTACTTCTAGATTCATTTTTTTAAAAAAATTGGCCATTTACAAAATATTTTTAATTCAAAAAATTATTAAATTTTAAAAATAAAAATATCTTATTTTTTAAATTATACTTAAAAAATTATATCAAACTTTCATTTTTAAATTTATTTTTAAAAATATATATAATTTGGTTATTTTTATATTTTAAAGTTATTTTTATTAACGTATAAATCTTTTAAGTATACATTTTGTAATTTACCTTGTTATAATTTATACTACTATATTAAACGGATTAAATATATTGAATGCTTAATTTTGACGATGTGGTGGCATGAAAGTAACTTATTTTTTTATTAAAATTTGTACTACTATATCGTTTGTTAACAAAATTCCTAATTAATTTTAAAAAAAAAATGTGCATAAGAAATAAAAAATGTAAATAAAGTAGGACAACACAGTCATGGTTAATAATAGCTTTTGTTATTAATAAAAAAATATCTTAATAATAGAGACAGTTTAACACATATTTAACGATATTAAATTACTTAGATGATGAATTTACACATAAATAACATCTAAGAGGTGTTTAATTTTATAAATATATCATCATATTTTATATACAATTCATTCGAAATACATATATATTTATCTTGTATTTATTGTGTTCGAAATGTAGAGTTAAATTTCACTTTAATTTTTGAAATAGATGAGTTGCATCAATTTAATCTTTGAAATTTCAATTACTCTAAATTAATCTTCTAAATTTAAAAAAATGCATCACATTAATCTCTCTCTCATTTTCTATTATGGGAGCACTAACACTGTCAATAATGTGGTCAATTCTTGTCACCCTGAATATATATATATATAAAAAACGACGTTGTTTATGTTTTGGTGCTAAATACACTTTTAAATGTGTTTGATTATGAAAAAGAAACAAAATATTACCTCTCTGTTATATCATTCTTTGTTTTTAATTTTTCCATGATAGTTACAGAAAAAAAATTCTCTCTTCTATGAGTGATGAAAATTAGTGTATGATAGTTGCGTTAAGATTTTTGAAAACCATCGGATCACCGTATAATCTGTACAGCATTAAATTTCATTGTAAACTTCTGAAAAACAGGAGAGTAATCACACTCATACTATTTTAGAACCCAATGTTATGCTTCAATTGGCTTATTTTATTATTTTATCAGTTTGTTAGGATTTTTTTCTCACTTAATGATAGGCTCCCACTACAGCACCATGTGCTTTTAGTCTTTTACACTGCACGGTTCGTCGTTGACTCTGTGTGTTGCAAAATGAGGAAAATAGGAAGAAGTGAACAACAACCCCTTAAAACAGTACTAGTCATCTACAATTCCACATCTACATTTGTTTATAAGGAAACCGTCTCCTGCATATGTTAATTAAATGATAATAATGACAATTAAAAAGGCAAACGCATTTTACTTTCTTTTCTTTGTGTGATTATGTTGAAAATAACAAGTGAATTTTATTTGTTTATTTGTCAATTTAACATTAAAAGTAGTAACTCCTTCTTTCCTTTAAGTCTTAAACTTCATAAGTAATTACCCAATAAAAATTACCTAAAAATCAAAGAAATTGTCCAACACAAAAATTTATATTGAAATTGTGATGGAGTGAGATTAGCTTAATTTCAAAAGTTAGTTTAAAAATTGAAAAATATTTAAAATTAATCCTCTCAAATTTAAATATTTATAACTAAGTGATTCAATAATACTGAATTTTATAAACTCTAATATTATATTAAAATTAAAATTGATTCTGTCTAATTCAATCATAAATATTAGTTCATTAATTAAGAG
>NC_029793.2:108958038-108966237 GCF_000816755.2 Arachis ipaensis | reverse complement strand
TATCTAAAAGTTATATTTTTAGAAAATATGAGACTTATAATAATTTGATTAATAATTACGTTAAGAAGTTCTTCAATATTTAAAAAGAAAAAAAAATCGTATTAGAAAAGTAAAAAAGTTTTCAAATATTTAATGATTAATAATGTCTATGAAACACTAATGGGCTCAATTTTTTTGTTATGAAAGCCTTGTATATGATGTGCCTGGTTATAGATTCTGAAGGTGCTAGACAAATGTGTGGGACAGTTTTTTTTAAGTGACAGTAAAAAAAATTTGGACTCTGCGAGTTTTTTGTTTTAAAATTTTGCTGAACAAATTGGAGAGTCTAATTTAAAAGGAGAGAAATTTTGAATTTCGAAGCAAGAATCAGACCGTTCGTGTTGTATATATCTATAAATTTTTTTATGAATGCAAAAATGAAATCGCACGGTTCGAGTTTAATATTATAATTTTTTTTCGAATCAGCTGAAACTAATCGATGGTCCGATTTATGTATAGATGTATATATAAAAGTGTGTAACTCGTAAAAGATATTAGATCCCATCTTCTTCTTCTTCTTGTTCGGCTTCTTCTTCTGCTTTCTTCTATTCGTGTTTCTCTCTTCTTTGGTATAAAGCAAAAAAATCTGACAGTGAAGTTTCTGTTCTTGTTTAGGTGAGTGAGAGAAATGGATGACAGAGTTCTATTAAAAATGTATTATTTTGGTCAGATTTTATTACAAACATTTAAGAGTAAAATTTATTTTTGAAAATCCGTTAGATGTTATTATTCTCTTCACAATCTTATTTGAAGAGCTCAAAGGTGTGAACTGTGAGAAGATAGATTCTGAGATGTCAAGGAAAATATCATGTATTTTATACAGATATCCCATACCGGTATTTAGTGGATTCGTCCAATTTCAAACCAAATATGTAACAGACGAAGCAAGTATGCAAGAGATGTCTTCAATGTATATTGAAAGTCATGATCAAATCTCGTTCATCGAGTTGTACGTTGAATTCGAACAATCCGAGGCCGACCGGAATATTGTACGGGAAGATTACAATAGTGACAATGAAGAAGAGTTCGAAAGCAATTACGAAGTTGTTGGTCTAGACGGAGATGAAGATCAAGGTGACGACACTATTACTCCAAATGTGACAAACGTGGCAAATGCACTCGCAAACGAAGTGCCGTTTGAGGAGCCATCTTTCATGCGAGTTTTGGATTTAGAAGCCATGCATGTCCCGGAGTTTTCGAAATATATGAGTGCAGGTACATAATTGTCTATATTTATAAAAAGGATTAGAATTTTGTAATAATTTATCTTGATCGATGGACCAAATAGTTAAGTGAAATGTGAAAATATACTCAATTAGCATTTGTTTATCTGTTTATTTAATTAAGTTTAAGATAATAATTTTTTTAGTTAGTTATTGATTTAGTTAAATATAAATTAGTATCTATTAATCAGTATTTAATTATGTGTTTATGTTCTTATTTTGTTTAGACGGAAATAATAACTTAATGTAAAGTTTATTTATATCATAATTGATGCAATGGGTATTAATTTACTTTTAATTTCGATTATTAAATATTCATGTATTAAGTATTTTTTGTGTGGCTACCGTCACGATAGAAATTCCTATTATCACAGATAATAAATTTGCAGTTGGGATGGAATTCAGTTTCACGGACAATAGGAATTCCTATTTTAAGGGTTCTTCACTTCTTCCTATTTTCCTCATTTTGCAACACACACAGAGTGAACGACGAACCGTGCAGTGTAAAAGTTATAACCTAAATCAAATTCATGTCACTCTTCTTCACTTACTTCTTCAAATGTTTCTTCTTCTTCTTTTTTCTTGTTCTTTTTCTTTTTCTTTGTTGGCATAATTTCGATTTTGGGATCATGATTGCAAGTGAGAACTAGAATTCCATGCGGTCAACCATAAAGACCCTCAATTGAAGCACAGTATCGGAGTTTTAAAATGGTATGAGTGTGACTGCTCTCCTATTTTTCAGTAGTTTACAATAGAATTTAATGCTGTACAGACTAAACGGTAATCCGATGGTTTCCAAAAATCTTTACACATCTACCATTCACTAATTTTCATCGCTCATAGAAGAGAGAATTCTTTTTCTGCAACTATCATGGAAAAATTAAAAACGAAGAATGATAAAACCAAGGTTGCGAGTACCGAACCATTCAATAAACCGGTGAAATAACTGGTTTATTGGTTCACTGGTTCGACCGAGATTCAACCGGTTTAATTAAATATTACTTAAAAATTTAATATATAGTTTCAAATATTTAAATTTGAACTTTTCTAACCTAATAAAATTCAAAATTGCACCTAATGTTCTACACCAAAAAAATATTAACAAAATTCAACTACCCACAGGAACTAATTATCACTAATTAGTAATCATCAGAAAATCAGCAACAACATCATCCTCATTTCAAAAAATCAGCATTTCAAAATAAGCAAACATCAACAAAATCAATATTATTAACTCAGCAACTCAGAATTAAATCCAGTAACTCAACTAAATCCAACTCCAATTCAGAATTAAACAAAGCCACTAATCATCACTAATCAGTAATCATCGGAAAATCAACAACAAGCCAACAACATATCAGTAATAACATCATCATCATTTTAGAAAATCATTCTAGAATCATAAATCAACAATCAACATGATTATTCCAGTTTCATAAAATAAGATACTATGTACTCATTCACAATTTTAGAAATAATGAAAATTTTGATGACAAATGTAATCATATTTGTCTTAAAATTTTCATAAAAGCTTTTGAGTGAAGTGATTTGCAAATATGAAGATTGGGACCTGCATCAACACTCAGAAAGTCAGAGTGCTTACTGCTTCCCGGCAGCGAGGAGGAAGTGGAGTGACGGCGACGACAAAGGAGACGGCCACACCGGAGAACACAGAGAAAGAGAGAGCGCTTGAACAGGGGAGACGGTGACGGCCACAGAGCTTCCACGCGACGGCAAGGGAGCTTCCTACAACGGCAACACAGCTTCCTAGGACGGTGACGGAGCTTCCTACGACGGCAACACAGCTCCTGCGACGGCGACGGAGCTTCCACGGTGCGACACCGGCGAACAGAGAGAAAGCACGCTCGAGCAGAGGAGATCCAGTGTCTGTGGGTTCCGCGGGGTTGTGGGGCTGCGGTGGTTGCGGTGGGTGCGCGGCTAGTCCGTTAGGGTTTCCATCTGTTCTTTCAACTTTGATTTTTTGAGAAAGAGATGAGAGGAGATGAGTGGGAGTGTTGGACTTTTGGTTTGGGGGGAGGGGGTCCGGGCTTCGGGTAGATGATTTAGGCTTTTTTTTTTTCAGAGGAGATCCAGTGTCTGTGGGTTCCGCGGGGTTGTGGGGCTGCGGTGGTTGCGGTGGGTGCGCGGCTAGTCCGTTAGGGTTTCCATCTGTTCTTTCAACTTTGATTTTTTGAGAAAGAGATGAGAGGAGATGAGTGGGAGTGTTGGACTTTTGGTTTGGGGGGAGGGGGTCTGGGCTTCGGGTAGATGATTTAGGCTTTTTTTTTTTTGAAGGCCAAAAACGGCGCTGTTTTGAAGGGATTTTCAAACTGGAAAACTGCAAAAAAAAAATCAGACGATTCTGTCGGTTTACTGGTTAATTGCCGGTTCAATCAGTTTTTCACCAATTTTTTGTCAAACAGTTTCTGATCTTATCTGAACTGGCTAGGTGATCGGTTCTCGATTATTCCGGTTGAACTGGCCGGTCTAATTCGATTTTCAGAACCATGGATAAAAGAAAGAGGTAATATTTTGTTTCTTTTTCATAATCAAACACGTTTAAAAGTGTATTTAGCACCAAAACATAAACAACGTCGTTTCTGTATATATATTCAGCGTGACAAGAATTGACCACATTATTGACAGCCTTAGTGCTCCCGTAATAGAAAATGAGGGAGAGATTAATGTGATGCATTTTTTTTTGAATTTAGAAGACTAATTTAGAGTAATTGAAATTTCAAAGATTAAATTGATGCAACTCACCTATCTCAAAAATTAAAGTGAAATTTAACTCTACATTTTGAACACAACAAATACAAGATAAATATATATGTATTTCGAATGAATTGTATATAAAATATGATGATATATTTATAAAATTAAACACCTCTTAGATGTTATTTATGTGTAAATTCATCATCTAAGTAATTTAATATCGTTAAATACGTGTTAAACTGTCTCTATTATTAAGATATTTTTTTATTAATAACAAAAGCTATTATTAACCATGAATGTGTTGTCCTACTTTATTTACATTTTTTATTTCTTATGCACATTTTTTTTAAATTAATTAGGAATTTTGTTAACAAACGATATAGTAGTACAAATTTTAATAAAAAAATAAGTTAGTTTCATGCCACCACATCGTCAAAATTAAGCATTCAATATATTTAATCCGTTTAATATAGTAGTATAAATTATAACAAGGTAAATTACAAAATGTATACTTAAAAGATTTATACGTTAATAAAAATAACTTTAAAATATAAAAATAACCAAATTATATATATTTTTAAAAATAAATTTAAAAATCAAAGTTTGATATAATTTTTTAAGTATAATTTAAAAAATAAGATATTTTTATTTTTAAAATTTAATAATTTTTTGAATTAAAAATATTTTGTAAATGGCCAATTTTTTTAAAAAAATGAATCTAGAAGTAGAATTTTTTTTAAATGAATCTAGAGGTAGAAGTTTTTTCTTATATATTTCATGCACTCTTTAAATAATTGTTTCAATGGTCATCCAAAAATCAAATTAAAGTATTAAATATATAAGTCATTTACAAAATATAAAAATCTTTTGTCATTATAAAAAATAATACTTTTATTAATTTTTGTCCAATTAATACTATTTTTTGAGACTTTTCTTATCGTTTTTTTCTTTTGCTATTTTTATCCGATAATTTAATCTTTAAGTAGAGCTGATAATAAATAAAGTAGGATAAAATTTAGCCTCAATTTTAATTTTATTTGTAGATTAAATTTTTTTTTAAAATTCAATCCAACTCTAGTTTATTGTACAAATTGAAGATCTCTCAACCTTAACTCTATTATCTATCCTAAAATTTTTAATGCAACTTAAGAGACGGATCGCATGCAATAAAAAGGAGACATCTGATCTGTGTCCACAAAAATTTTAAAAAATATTAGGGCAATGTATTTATATAAAATAAAAGAGAGAAAGCTTTACCTAAATACAACAACTGGAAGTTCTTTACGTGCATGTCCTGATTTAGTTTCTATGTAAACCGTGGTGGATAACCATGGTTTTAATTTTATACGTAAATCGCTGTAAGCTGGCACGGTTTACATGCAAGAAGAGTTGAATGTAAACTGTTGGAGGCTACCACGAATTACGCTTGGAAAATGCGTGCTAGAAACCGTTGGTGGTAGCCACGATTTATGAAGAAAATATGGTGGGTATAAAACCTCGTGGGCTACCATGGTTTATGCATGAGATACTATAAATACATTTTTCGTTGTAAGTCATGGCGGATTACATTTGAGGCAAAGCAAATTTTGTGAAGTTGGGTGGCTGAGAGAGAATCTGGGGAGCTTTGATGTTTAAGGGGAGGTTTTGTGGTTTTGAACCAGTTGGGTGATGGAGTTATGGAAGACGAAACTCGCATGTAACGATTAAATGGCGTTGTGCATGTGGCTTGATACATCGACCAAGAGGTTAGTTAAACAACTTCATTATTATTATTATTATTGTTGTTGTCGTTGTTGTTGTTAGTCTTATCCTTCTTAGTAAATGTTGTTATTGTCGTTATTATTATTGCCATTGTTTTGTTATTTTTATCATTGTTATTAGAGAGAATAGAAAACCAATGTGGGTGTATAATAATTTTTTTAAACAAGTGTAATAACCCGTATCATGCACGTGATAAGATTGAAATTATAATTTTAAATTGTTTTGTTAAGATTAATTTGATTTATAATAGTTTGATTAATAAAAATGTAACATATTATGTATTATTTGTTTTTTCTTAATCTAGTGTTAAATGTATTAACTCTAAAATAGTTATTAATTGATTTTAGTAATCTACTCTCTTCAATAAATCAAACATATATACTCAATGTGACCATAAATAATCTAGTAATACTTAGACCCACCAACAAATTTTTATATATTGTTTTATTGTCAAGTAAGAACATATCAAAATCTGCTCAAAATAAATAATAAATTATTAAAGAATTTTAATGAACAAAATTCTCTAATAAACAATAAATAATTTAAACCCACTAAAAAATAACTCAATACTTTTCTTTGATGCCTGTAAAACATATACCTGAAATAATATTATATCAATGTTAGTATACAATTTAACAATTATTGATCGTATTTACTATATGTGACTTCTTCTTAAAATTTATTCTCCACACGTGTGTAGTCGGAAGATAAATTACTGGACTTTATTTTATTTTTCTAAATTATTATAATTATGTATTATTCATTAAATGTTAATTGTAATATAATTGTAATATTGTAATATAATTATAATAAAAATATTTTTCTAAAATAAATTTAGAAGAGAGAATAATACTTTCATTTTGGAGAAAAAATAAATTTACGAGGAATTGACACCTCACTTTTATTAGTTGATAATGTATTAAATATTGATTTTATATAATTATAATAAAGATATTTTCCTAAATTAGTATAATCATGCATTATTCGTTAAATGCTAATTGTAATATAATTATAATAAAGATATTTTTCTAAAATAAATTTAGAAGAGAAAATAGTGATTTATTTTAGAGGAAAAATAAATTCATGAGGAATTGACACCCCACTTTTATTAGTTGGAGAAAAATCTAATTTTAGTATATTTCTCATTATTATATATTTTTCTCTAATCATATATCCACTGTTTTCTTTTCTTTGTTTTAGCATTTTAAATCTGGGTATAACTTCTCGTAGTTCTCACTTCTCAGTCATTCTATTAGATGTAGTTGATAACTATTGAAATTCTTCGATTAACATAGAAAAAATATATTATTATATGATAAAATTAATATGAGTATATTTTGTTATTAAATAATCAAAGTTAATGTAAAATAAAATTACACATAAAAAAACAAAGAAAATAAAATTAAAATAGCAAAAGTGATAAAAATATTATTTTTACAATTTTATTTTATCATTTTTATATATAGAAGATTATAAAATAGTAAACTTCTAACTAAATTAATTTGTATTTGTTGTATTCAATTTAAATAAGTAATAAATTATCTTATTTAATTTTAATTTATTCCTTAAATTTATATATCATAAAAATCAAATCAAATAATTGATATACATAATTTTAAATTATGTGATACTTAAATATCTAATCAAATTAATTAGTTAATATAACTAATTCATCATAAAGAATTGTATTTAACGAGTTAAACAAAATAAATTAGGAAACACTCTCAGAAGCATGCTACGTTGACTCTATCATTAAATGTAAAAATTCAATTCTTATATAATAGAATAGATAATATAATAGACGGTGAGAAAGAGAAATATAAACATTTTAGATCTTAGGTTGTTTCATTTGGATGTTGCAATATGGGTATCACATTATTTTACTTATTCTACCCTATATGGACCTTTTTGTAACTTTATTTCGGTATCAATAGAATTTTACTACTTTTGAGTAACAAATTAAAATCCAAAATGAAACTGAAAAAAAAGTAAAGAGTATAAAATTATTGATGATTGAAATTTTATTTTATTTTTTGTTATTATAACAGGTATTTTTATTCAATATACCAATACCATACAAAATTAATCACAAAAAATATAAAATATAAATAAATACACTGAATTAAGAGATAAAATTATATTTGTTATTTTATTGTTTTTTTCTGACTACCTTTAAAATTATGATTTTTTTTTTAATTTGACTATGAAATAAAATTAGAGTTGTTAGTCTATACCATTAAAAAAAAATTAACACTATGAAATTACATTTGTACATATAATATGTTCCTAAATTTTTATATGCAAAACTTAATATTCTGTATTTCTTTATTTATGCCATAAATAAGTATTGTTTACAATGATCCGTATTGATTTAAAAGTTTAAAATTTTTTGTACGTATTAATTTTATATTTAATATTAAAATATGATAATTTATTATGTTATTTTATTATTAATGTATAT
>NC_029793.2:108950258-108957925 GCF_000816755.2 Arachis ipaensis | reverse complement strand
AAATTATAATTAATTAATTGGTATAAATTATAATAAATTATATGATATTTAAAAAAATAAAATGAATAAGAAGAAAATTAAAAAATAGAAAAAATAAAAAACTACAATAAAATAAATTGAATGTGAGAGTTTTTTTTTTACAATTTTTATATCACATCCGTTTCAATAATAATAAATAAAAATACATCAACTTGATATCTAAGAGAAAATGATGAGATAAAATTATAACACAGTTCTAAAATAAAAGTTTGAATTAAACCATAATATTATTGCACAACACAAATTTAAAATAATTTCACACTACAATATACCACACAAACAGGTAAATGACTTAAGCTTAATTACGAAATTTTTTTTATTTATGCATACATGATAACACCATAGTCTATAAATACTTCATGGATAACATATCATATATTACTCTGAATGATGAGTACGGGAGTTAAAGAGTGTGTGGTGGTTTGTGTCCACGACAATTGCCTTCTTGCGACATGCCTCATAGGAAGAAAAAGAATTGTTGTAAAAGCTACTCAATGAAAGAGTAATTGGTAAATGAATGATATTTTCTTCTAGCACATATGGTCTTTTATATTGGTAAAATAAAAATAGAAGGAATAAAATTTTGTATTTTTATATTAGGAATAAAATTTGATATTTATTCTAATAAAATTAAATAACTAATTAGTTATAATTCATGTATTTAAATAAACATTAATACGATTTAATTTTTATTTACAATTATTTGATTGATATAAATTATAATAAATCGTGTGATACTTAAATACCTAATCAAATCAATTAGTTGATATAATTAATTTACTGTAATAAATTATATTCAATGAGTTATAAAAAATAAATTAAGAAACATGTTCAGAAGTATGCCACGTCCATCATTAAGTGCAGAAATTCAATTTTTATATAATAGAAATATATATTCTTTTATATGTTATAGAAATATGATTTGATTCCATTAACTTGTCATTTTTTTTAATTTGCCACGTATATTCAGCGTGGAATTATAATTTTTTTAAAATAAATTTAAAGGAGAAAATAGCGCTCTCATTTTGGAGAGAAAATGAATTCACGAAGAATTGACACCTCACTTCTTTAGTAAAACAAAAATAAATATGTAAATTACTTATTATTAATATAATTTTTTATTATATACAATAATTACACATCATATATTAATTTGTTAAAATCATATAATTTTGTCATATCATGATTAGAATTATTATCTTCTATCATGATTAGAGAAATTTCGGACAATGAATAAGAATATTATACCTGATATACACAGATTGAAATAGAAATATATGTATTGAAATTTAGAAATATAAATTCTATTATATCTTCCTAAACAAACCTAAACAACTCTACACTAATAGCCCGTACTATGTCGTGTTTTTCAAGACTTATATTTAGGAACATATAGAATTTTAACAATAATACACGGGTAGTTGAAATAGTTTAGATTTCTGAAGTTATTATTATTGGATAATAAATAAGAATTAAAATTATATTAATATTTTTAAAATTAATATAATTAAAATGACTAAAAATATTTAAAATTAATGTGCGTTATTAATATCATAAAATTTGATCATTTTATGATTAGATTCAAATATTCTTATCATGATTATCACGACCGGTGCCATTATCATATCATTATCATATATTATTATTATTAATATTAAAATGATTAAAAGTATTTTTAATTGACAATTGATAAGTAGTTTAATAATGCATTAAATATTGATTTGATATAATAAGATATAAGATATGTTCTTAAATTAGTATAATTATATATTATTCATTATATATTATTATAATATAATTATAATAAAGATATTTTTTATAAAATAATTTAGAATAGAAAAACTGCATTCATTTTGGAGAGAAAATGGAATCACGAGGGATCGACACCTCATCTTTATTAGTTGGGAATCGACACCTCACCTTTATTATTAGTACTATTGGTATTATTATTCATATTAGTGTTAGTCTTATCCTTCTTAGTAAATATTGTTATTGTCGTTATTATTATTGCTATTGTTTTGTTATTTTTATCAGTGTTATTAGAGATAATAGAAAACTAATGTGGGTGTATAATAATTTTTTTTAAATTATAGTTGCTGTTATTAGTATTGGTCGTATGTTGAAGATTTCCTTATCCATATTTTGCAGCCTACTAGGGTTATTAGCGGTGTTAGGAGACAACAGAATATGCCTTTACACGATCGGATTATACCGTGTCTGGAGATCGCGGGCTTGTATCACTTGGCTAGGCTGAACAGTAAGTGATTCTGGGTTGATGAGCCTCTACTTAGCGCATTCATTGAGAGGTGGCGTCCTGAGACCCACACCATTCACATGCCGTTTGGGGAGTGCACTATCACTTTGCAAAATGTGGCTTATCAGCTGGGTTTGCCCATCGATGGGGAGCCCGTTAGTGGGTGCCTGACTGACTTTGAGAATCTGATGGAGAATGAAAGACCCGCATGGGTGTGGTTTCGCAAGTTGTTTGGGGAGTTACCTCCGCAGATTAAAGTTAAGCAGATGACAGTGTGCTACACATGGTTCCATGAGAGGTTTCGGGTTCTCCCAGCAGATGCTAGTGAAGAGACCGTGCGTATATACTCGCGTGCTTATATTCTGATATTGTTGTCCTCTCAGCTGTTTGTGGACAAGAACGCAAACCGGGTTCACCTTCATTGGTTGCCTTATTTGGCATCGATGGTCGACTTGGGTAGATATAGCTGGGGCTCGGCTGCACTAGCCTGGTTGTATAGATGTCTTTGTCGTGGGACAAACAGAAACGTTGTTAACTTGGCCGGGCCACTACAACTTCTACAGTCTTGGATTTTCTGGAGGTTTTCCAGTTTGAGACCTAGTGGTTTTGATGTGTTTGGGTTTCCGCTTGCATCCATGTGCAGTTTATTATTTTCGGTCCATAACTTGTTCAATTTCATGTGTTGTTGTTCGTTATGACATGCTTTCAATGAAACTTGTAGGTGGGCTACATATCTACCGAGAAACGATGCAGGGAATCAAAGAGTGGTGTCTGCAAGCCTTTCTTTGGATAGATTGCGTGTCTGCGATGTGAGTCATTTAGTTATTGCTCTTACAAGTAGTCGTTCATGTTTACTCTTATGGTCTTACCTAGCATTACCTTTTCCGATACAGTTTGTGTGGGAGCCTTATTCTTCTCCCGAGGTTTCTGCTGTTGTTCATCCGGAGATACTAGTTGACGAGCACCGTAGGCTATGGACGGCGGTCACTAGCCTGATATATTTTGTTGCGATTGAATGGCATCAGGTGGATAGGGTGGTATCGCAGTTCGGCGGTGTTCAACATCTCCCTCAGTTGGCTCTGAACATAGATTGGCTCTATGCGAAGGATGGAAGGGGTGGAGATCGATGGTTTCCCAGATATTATCAGGAGTAGCATTTGCATTGGGAGAACCGGGTTGATTCAGTCATACCGGTCGATCGAGTAGCTGATCCCGGTCCATCAGCTGAGTACTTAGACTGGTGGTGCCGTGTGGCCCACAGATTTCTATCCCCAGATGTTGCATTTCATGATCCTAGACCGATTATTTTGACCGAGGAGGCTCGTCACAGAGGATCGTCGCAGGCACCTCCCAGGGTGCAGGTTCTCGACAAACCGGACAACAGGCGAGTGGATCGGCGTCGGCGTATAGGCACACGTACCACCGATCGAGAGTGGCGATGGCTCGACGACCGTTTGGATGAGGACCTAGGTGGTGCCAATGATGGAGGTGTTGTGGATCATCGTGTTCCTCGACGTAGAGCCAGACGATAGGGTGGGCGGGATGGTCGTGGACGGGCGCGAGGTAAAGGACCATCCGCTGAGGACGATGGTGCTCAGCACGCTGTTGGTGAGGATGTTGGAGGTTTGGACACAGGGATGGATCAGCCCACCTACGATGTAGGGGGTAGCTCTCAGCTGTTCGGGAGTGTCGGACCGCAGGTATTCGCTGAATTTACTACCGCGGCTGTCGGCATGGACATCGACGATCCCGTTAGTCAGTCAGACTTCTTTAGGGATATAGCAGACATGCTGAGGGACGACGATGCAACCCATTATAGGCCACAGATGCCTGAGGTTCATTCCCAGTTTGCCGAGTCCCAGCCACTGAGTCACGATGTTCAGCCTCAGTTGCCGGTTGACCTCAATGAGCTTGCAGCTTCTCCATCTGACCCATGGTTCGCGTTAGGAGGGACCCCAGCATCAGCATTCAGCGCCGTTCCGCCACAGACATCCGCACCAGAGGTGGATCAGCGACCGATGAGGATGCGACGTCCTCCTTTGTGTGGCACTGGAGGTCACCTGCTTGGTCATTTCGACGATGATGACAGTGACACCATCGAGGATTCTGATTAGTTATGTGTTGTTTTTACATATGGTGGGAACTATGTTTGATTATGTTCTTAGCATCAAGTTTAGGGTTTTATGTTTCAGACTGTTATTGTATATTATTTGATATGTATGTGTCTTATATATGTTTTAGGATCTATGGTTACGAACAAATTTGTCACAACTATTACGTGCATTCATAAGCAAACCAATGTGTTTCAATTAAACTTCTAAAATAAAAGGAGTTAAACAGACAAACTTAATACATTGAACAAAGGAACGACATTCATTGACTCAATTCCTAACATTACTCAAATTAAGAAATCCTAATACAACTTAGACAACAACAACGAGATCATAAACGTCATAACATCTAACCATCCCTGGCAGCAGTATGTCTTCACTGGTCACAATTCCTCTGCGTATGACCAGGCTAACGGTAGAGGCCACAGCGCTTCGGGTGGTTCTCAACAGACTGATCCATGCTACCGCGGATCCTGGTTGCCTTCGGACGTCCTTCCCTTGCACGCCTCATGTTAGGATCAGGAATGACTGCTGGTCCAGGATATGGGGGCCATAGGCCTTCTGGGATAGGCGGAACAAACCCGTGCTTGTACACGTGTACTTCGATTGGTGCCTGTCGTATAACGTGACGGTGAAGCACCTGTAGTCTCTTATGTTCCGATCAATAGCCTTCACCAATGCTTGACAAAATTCATGCCCAGATCCAAGTTGTGCCTCTGCCGTCTGTCCGCGGACCACGAATAGCTCAGCAAGCCTCCCGTAAGTTGACTTAACCAACGAAGTGACCGGGAGGTTGCGATTTTCCTTTAACACGGAATTCACACATTCACTAATGTTGGTTGTCATGTGCCCAAACCGTATACCTCTATCCTCGTGTTGGGTCCACTTGTCATACTCCATCCGGTTGGCCCAATCACACATGGCCAGATTTTCAGTTCGCATGATGTCAAACCAGTAATAAAACTCTGCTTCAGTTTTTGCATAGGCAGCATTCACCAGCATCCTCCTTGCATCTTTACCTTTGAAGCTAAGGCTAAAATTCGCTACCACATGACGAATACAGTACGCTCAAAAAGCACGTGGAGGCAGCCAACCATTCTCGAGGGCCTCAAGTGCAGCCTTGATGTCATCATGCCTGTCAGAGATAATAAGGATACCCTCCTGTGGCGTCACATGCGATCATAGGTTGGACAAGAAGAATGACCATGACTCCGCATTTTCTCCCTCCACAAGGGCGAAGGCTATCGGGAGGATGTTCGAGTTCCCATCCTGCGCTATCGCCAACAGTAACGTGCCTCCATACTTGCCATACAAGTGGGTACCTCAATACTCACGAGGGACTTGCAATGCTGGAATGCCTCGATGTTGGGTGGAAATGTCCAGAAAAAATGATGAAAGTACACCGTTCACTCGTCAACCTGATCCCCAAGTCAAACAGGAGAGGTCTTCAACACGGTGACTGTCCCAGCCATGGTCGACTGTACCCCTAGCATCCAATGTGGAAACTCGGCATACGACTCTTCCCAATCTCCATATATTTGTGCTACTGCCTTCTGTTTTTCCATCCAAACCTTCCTGTAACTAGGCCTGAACCCATAATCAGCTTCTGTTGCTTGTTGCAAGACCTTTACCATAACCGCAGCATCCACCCTAACCAACGGAAAAATCCTCACACAGATAACGTGGTAATCAAGCTGACGGTGATCACTGGAAATAGAGGTGGCCAAGCAAGTGTGCGGATCGTTGTACCTCCTAACCTCCCAAGTGCCCTTTCGTGCCGAAGCGATATGCGAATCAACCAACTGCAACCCTTGCCGAACTCCTTGCATTTTCCATGATACTTCAGATGATCCGATTCTAAGACTCTGTACTCAACACCTTGACGGATGCTATAGTCCTTCACACTCAGAACAGCTTCATCTTTATTCTGGAATGATTGTCCAATCTGCAAATCTGTAGAAGAACCCCCCAATTGTAGCACCTCCGTCTGCCTGTTGACCCAGAGCCTCCAAGTTTAGAGTGGAGAAGTGTGGAGCGTATTGCTGTGTGCCAGAACTTGAAGGCCCGTGTTGTGTATGTGGATTGGCACCTGTGTCATCATCGCTGTTCCCAATGATATCTACAGGCTCCTGGTCAGAGTCATCGTCCCGCATTGCATTCTCTACTTGATCAGGTTCCCCAAAGCCTTGAACATCATGAATCATGCCACCACCGGTATCCACCTCAAATACCTGGTGCCAGATCCCAGGATTCTCCAACGGTATAGAACCAACTGCCTCCGTTTGATCTAAATCATATGCGAAGGAAGGGGATGCGACCTGCGGAATAGATGGTCCGGCCACAGGCATCGAACTAAACGCACCGCCCGCGGCAGTCGAGCTATGAACTGGAGCTGATGCCCCAGAACTATCGACACCAACCTCCAACTTCGCATACAACTTGTGTATTCTGACCTCCGGAAAACTCCTAACACAATGAAACAAAACCCTAATATCTTCATTAGCCGCTAGTACAAATGTATCATACTCAACACCGGTCGAGACAACTGTGATGGAAATCTTGTAGAATAGCTTCTTCACCCACTTGCTCCTAAATACCCCAAGCTTCTGTAATATGCTGTTCTTTACATCTGACAAAGTGCTTGATGAACTGATGAACACACTCAATGGTTCTCTGTCAGTGAACTTCACACCATATTTTTTGCTTCTTTTGATTTTCCCAGAACAATGCACTAAAACAAGAAAACTCTCTTCCTCACTTGCCATTGTGATAATGATCTCTTCAGCAGCTTGAATCTTACTCACATATATATATATAGAATTCTTCTCCTCATAAACCGTGGCAGCCAACAAAGGTTTATGCTTTTCCTCACTTTGCAAATGTTGCATTCAGATAAAATTTTCTCTCTTTTATTTTATATATGTACATTGCCCAAAATATTAATTTTTTTGTTATTTTGAATATTATATTGTATGTATGAAATTATATTTTTATTATTTTAAATATTATAATAAGTGAATGTGTGTATAGATGTTTATGTGTGCAGTTTTGATTTTTTTTTCAATACATATAGAAAGTTTTGATTTAAAATTTTAAATATATCTAAACCAATTTGGATTGGTTAAATGATCAGCTTAGTCATCTACGTATACAAGTATCAAAAATTCAAATTATATCTCGTGTGTTAGTAATTTATTAGCTAATGACAGATACTTAAATAAAATTTAAATCTATAATAAATTAATTTTAAATTTGTTGGATAT
>NC_029793.2:108947759-108948917 GCF_000816755.2 Arachis ipaensis | reverse complement strand
TTGGCCAAAAACATATATGTATACCTAAATTTTATTATATTTTTATCTTTATTGTTAAATTTTTATAAATATATCTAAATTTTATTATATTTTTATCCTTACTGTTAAATTTTTATAGATCCGCCTCACTGCTCAACTCTACCTGCAACAAAACCAATGTGTTTTATATATTAGTTTATTTTAGGTACGATTTATAAAAAAAAACAAATGTCTTTAAAATATTAGAGTAATTACTTATATTATTATTTTTTTTTATTAGATGGTGTAATTAAAAAAAATAAATAGAATTGTGATTGGATGAATATATTAAATTGTGATTTTGAATATGTTTGATCTTGAGTATGTTAAAGATGGTATGATAAGTATATTAGTTGTGTATAATCTTTTTTTTTTGTATAATTTTTTTCTCTTTTAATGTGTTATATTCTCTCTGTTTGTAAAGTGTGTTGGACACTATACTCCTAAAGTGTGGCAAAAAATATATTTTAAGAATGTAGGAGCACTTTATTATAGAAAGTGCATTAGGTACTATATCCCATGAGTGTGATGGGCATTATATCCCAAGAGTGTGGCGGACAGTAATCCCAAGAGTTTGGACTTTATCCTGAAAAATGCGGCGGTACTATATCTCAAGAGGGTGGCGAGCACTATATCTCATGAGTGTAACGAGTACTATACCCCAAGAGTGTGGATGCATATCAGAGAGACGATATCCGGGTTAGCTATCGAGTGTGTCGGGTTCGGGCAAAGTAACCGACATGTGAGCTCATGGCCAATAGGACAGACATACATCATGTGCATTTGAATGATTTGTTTGAGTATGTATTATTTTGACTTGCCTAATTGCTTAACTGTAACTATCTGCCACTTAATCTACTTGCCCTGCTCTAATAGTTATACTTGTATTTTTCTTCTCTATTCTGCCTGTGTTTATTTTTGAGAGATTCCTCTGGTGGATGGAGGAGGCGCTGAGGATTGTTCTACCTAGAATTTGATGGAGCGCTGAGAAAGAAAACGAAAAAAAAAATCTACTCAATTTAATGTTTACACTATCATAATTTATTAATTTACTTAATAATTAAAATTTTTGAATCATAATTTTTTTAATAAAATTAAAAGCTTAAAGTAAAATATAAAAGATCTAATTTTAGTAATGTG
>NC_029793.2:108939090-108947718 GCF_000816755.2 Arachis ipaensis | reverse complement strand
TTAATCAAATACTAAAAAAAAGTAAAATAAAATATTTAAAATAAAAATTAAACATTTTAAACGTGAAGAACGGAATTAGAACTTAACTTAAACATTAAAAATTAAAAAAAGGTAGTTTATCTTAATTTAAAATCTTGGGCAATTTACTATAATAAATAAAATGCAAACCAGTTTTATCAGAATGCACAAAATAAAAAATGGCTACCAAAATGCATTTTTAGCTTAATCTAGGTAAACCGCGACAGGAGTCCCGCGGTTTACTTAATTTGCTATAGGGATGTCGCGGATTACGTGCAAGCAGAACTGGTCATAAACCGCGACAGAGGTGTCGCGGTTTACGTGTATGCGTGAATTGTGCATAAACCGCGATAGGGGTGTAGCGGTTTATGCATTACTATAAATACGCTGGAGGAATCTCGCAGATTACATTTGTGCTGGAAGAAAAAGTATCCTAGAGAGAGAAGTAGTGATTTTCTAGAGAGAGGAATAGAGAGAATAGTGGTTGATTTGAGTTGAGATAGGAGCTGGGATCATGGCGGAGGCACGCAGTCTATACAGGGTCAACGGCTTGCGCACGTGGCTGGGAGCATATACGAAGAGGTTAGCATTATAATTTGTAGTTAATGTATTTTGTATAATTTTGTTAGTTAAATTATTATTTTAATGATATTTCGTATTTTTCATTTTTTGGGTTATTTTTAATTTATTTATTGTTAGTTAATGTATCTAAATTTAGATTTAAATTATTATTTTAATAAGAAAATATAATATTTAAATTAATATTTTAATCATTTATGTCTTTCATCGAATTTCGTGATTAAAAAATAGGGAGTGTATGTTAACAGTGTAGACTTTAAAATTGTAGTCATGTGGTAGATGACTATAAATTACTGTTGAGTTTTTTATATGTTTGGTTTATTCTGTGACATTGGCCAGCCGACTAGGTGTATATATAGTGTTCGGAGGCAACAGAACATGCCTCTGCATGTCAGGATCATACCATATCTGGAGAGAGCAGGTTTGTACCACTTGGCGAGGCTCAACGCCAGATGGTTCTGGTTGGACGAGCCCTTAGTCAGTGCTTTCATTGAGTGGCGGCTTCCTGATACGCATACCTTTTATATGCTCTTTGGAGAGTGCACTATCATGCTGCAGAGAGGCTCTTTGGTTTCTGTCGCCAGATTCCTTGATTACCGATCCTAGGGCCGAGCCGATCTCACAGGATGTTGTTCAGAGAGGGTTGTCACAGGCTCCTCCGAGGGTACCCATGCCAGACGTGCCAGATAACAGGCGCGTCGAGTGTCGACGACGCGTTGGTACCCGTGCTACAGACCAGAAATGGCGATGGCTGGATGACATGATTCAGGATGACAGATCCGGTGGCGACGGCGGCAGACATGCCGATCACCGTGTCCGCCGTGGCCGTCCTCAGCATCAGGGTCATTCATTAGGGAGCACATCTGCTGGTCCTAGTGATACACCCACTGGGCATGCAGTGGCGGAGTCCCAGGAGGTTCCTCTTACACATGTTTCCAGCTTCCAGATATACCACGACATCGATAGCCAAATGTATGATGATCCGGCGGGTCCGACTTTCACGATGGATATGGACCACAAGGTTGGGAGTTCACAGTTCTATTCTGACTTTGCAGATCTCATCCAGGATGATGGCCCTCCAGATTTTCATCAGCAGACCCCACAGGATCAGGTGCCTGAGACCCAGCCCCAGATGGACGTTGTGCAATGCTACCGCCCAGACATGGATGATTTGCAGCGGTACTAGCCACAGATGTCTGACCCTTATGGATTCCAGCCCCAACTACATGTAGACCTGAATGAGCCTGCTGCAGCCCGTATGACAGTTGGTTGGGCATGGGTGGGACGCCTGCATCTGCATATGGGACAGGGTCGCATCTCCTGGGCGCATTTGGATATGACTCTGCTGATGAGGATGAGGATAGGTAGGGGCCGTAGCTTACTATTTTATGTTTCCATTGATGATACCTATGTGTGTCGGATTTACCATGTACTTTTGTATTATATGTGTTTGTACTTAGTTTATTTCTATTGAATTAGGTGTATGTAATGTATGTTTTTTGTTAACCTCATACTTTGTTTTATGTTTAACATAAATAATTATAGTAATGCATAAACCGCTACACCCCCTATTGCGATTTATGCACAATTCACGCATACACGTAAACCGCGACACCTCTATCGCGGTTTATGACCAGTTCTGCTTGCACATAATCTGCGACACCCCTATAGCAGATTACGTGTATTCTCTAAACCGCGAGACCCCTATTGCGATTTATATTAATTATGCAAAAAATGCATTTTGGTATCCATTTTTTATTTTGTGCATTCTGGTAAAATTGATTTGTATTTTATTTATTATAGTAAATTGTACTAAAATCTTACATGATTATAACTATAATACTAAAAAACTAACACTTTAATAGTCAATTTCAATTAATATTATAACAAATTGTTAAATAAATATTTGTTAAATTTTAAATGTTCTAAATTTTAAAAATGTAAAAATTTTAATATTAAATATTGACTGTCATGTTAGTTGTGTAATGTTTATTCTACATATTTTGTAACAGGTCTGCTACACATACAAGTCTTTTTGGCTTACAAGCTATACAAGTTGGTCCAAGTCTAAGAAAAAACACGCACACCACTCTTTTAGAATCGAGCGTCCAACACACGCGCCTTAATCACCATTCCACAACACGTTCACTCTTCCTCTTCTTCCTCAATCAAAACGCAAACTATCAAGATTCAAGCGATATTTGAAACAAACTACGATTCTGCAGAAACGTTTCAACTCCTCGTGAAGAGTAGAAGAAATCAAGAAGAAAAGATACAAATTTCCATAAAAAATCACCAGAAAAAACGAAGAAACATTATTCAAGGTACTGTTTTACTGTTCTTCTAGGTTTTTTTGCTAGATTGTCTCTGCCATGTGCCTCATCCTTAACCAGCAAAACATTAAAAGATTTCAAAAAGAAATATACTGTCTCCCCCATATTTTGGGTGTATTTCTTAAATCCTTTGGGTGTATTTCTGTAACCGTTTGGGTGTATTTCTGTAATCCTTTCTGTAACTATTTGGGTGTATTTTTGTAATCGTTTGGGTGTATTTCTGAAGTTCTATTATCTTCAAAACGATTTCAAAGCTTGATTTCAGAAATCATGAAAATAAAAAAATGAAGCAAGAATATAGAGAGAGAAAAAGCACGTAAATGACGAAGAAGAAACCAGTGATAAACGCAGGTAAAATAACGAATGAAAAGGCAAAGAGAGAACGCACGAAGGAGATCTAACAAATTTGACAAGAAACTCGAAAAAAGAAATGAAATCTTTTGAAAAATGGAAGTTATATATTGGCGCGTTAATTGATTTGAATTAATTTAAAAGTCTGTTAAATAGGCACGTAACATAAGCAGCACGTTTAATGGGTTTCGTTTTCTTCATGCTTGTAAAGCTTGTAATCGCAAAACACTTGTATGTAGAGATTTTCTCATTTTGTAAATCTCATTCTCTTATAAATAAATCACAAACCAATTAATCTTCTTTGAATAAACATAGTAATCATTGATAATACTGAGATCGCAACAGTAATTAATAGACCGAAGTGCCTAAAGATTCCTTAAACCTCAATAAAATAAACTGCAAAAGAAATGACAGGAACTGACTCACAGGGAGTGAATCTTCTCACTTTTTTCTTTAATTGTTTAATAAAATATACTTTTTTATTATTTAATATTTTTAATATATTTTTTATTTAAAAATAAAAAATAAAAAATGATATTTTATTAAATAATTAAAAAATTGAGAAGATGTATTCATCTTAAGACAAACGGTATAGGCCTATAGGCCAAGACCAACAATGAGGATCCGCCATACCTATATGTCAGTGTGGGTCCCAATATCACAGATCTTCAACTTCTTGCGTCTTACATGTCATGATCTCATTGGCTAAGAGCCACAGGCCCCACATCACTAACCGTGCGCCGCCCTGCACCCACCCCCTCAGCAAACCGTGACGTTCATATATTTGCTACTACTATAGTTATCAAACCCGGCTCGACCCGGCCGGTTCGACCGGAAACCCAGTCACTCGGTCACCTGGCTGGACCGAGTCACACGTTGAACCGGCCATGCAATAGACCCGGTGAAACCCGGTTCAACCCGACGGGTTTTGATGAAAATCGGTGGTCCGGCCGGGTGATTTGATCCGGTCCGGGTGGTGCAATATTTTTTTTAATCCTATATGGCGTCGTTCTAATGATTCCCCCCTTCGTTGAAACTGAAATGAAACCCTAGCCTATCCCCCCTTCCCCCATTGCCTCACATCTCCCTAATGGCATCTGAGACAGATCTCTTGAGAGTTGAGTGTCTCAGACTCTGAGTTCATCAATCTGCCTCACCAGTCACCGCCGAACCCTCACCAGTCTCTGCCGATACCCCGCTCCCCCAGCTAACCTTGTCTCTCCGTCGGTAGTCCCTCACCCTCACCCTCACGGCCTCACCGTCGTCACTCTGTCGTCACCCAATCTCGGCCTCACGTCGTCGTCTCGGCCTCACATCGTCGTCACTCTCAGTCTCGAGTGGTCCTCGTCAGCGGTAGAAAGTGTTCATCAAAAAGCTCAGAAAGCTCATAACGCTTCTGCGGCCTCACCTCTCCGTCACTCTCAGTCTCTGCTCCCTCGGGTCATTTGGTGGAAGTGGTGATCGTCAGAAAGCTCAGAAAGTACTCATCTTCTGCCTCAGTGCCTCTGCTCCCTCAGGTCAGTGCCTTTGCTATTGATCTATTGTTATGGAATCTGTTGATAAATTTGATTTTTAGAGTAGTTGTTGAAGCTGGTCAAATTTTAGTTAAAATTGTTCTTGAATTGTATTGTTGCTGGTTGCTGGTTGGTATATTAGTTAAAATCTGTTGTATTGTTGCTGGTTAAAATCTGTTGAATTGTTGCTGGTTGCTGTATTTTCCTTGTTTGTTGCTAGTTGCTGCTATTGCTGGTTGCTGTGTTGGTAATTTGGTATATAGTTTTTTAGTTGCTGGTTGCTGCTATTGTATTTTACTGTGGTTTTTTTAGAGCTGTTGTTGTTTATTGCTGGTTTGTTTAGAGTTTCTGTTAGTTGAATCAGGGAACTTTGGTGAAATGGTGGTGGTTGTTGTGTTGCTTAAAAACTGATTTAAGCAAATCCTTTGTTGCTGAAAATATTTTTGTTTTCTTTGCTAGAATTTTAAAAATGGCTTCATCTCAAACACCATCAGAAACGCCACCATCTCAAGAACAAGCATCATCAGCAACTCCTACCCCTGATCTTACCACTAAAAGAGTTTATAATAATAGAGGAAAGATTGATCCAGCTTAGGGTCATTGTAAACAAATTTTGGAAAAAACAGGAAAAATTACTATGATGTGCATATATTGTGACAAACCTGTTAGGAGAGGTGGATTAATCGATTTAAGTATCACTTGGCTGGAAAAGGAGGAGATGTTGAGAAGTGCAAAAAGGTTCCACCTGCTGTTGCCCATCAATTTGGGCAAAATATTGAAGAATTTATGAATAAGAAAAGGAAAACTCAAGAAAATTATGTAGAAAGTTATGGAGCATGTGATGATGTTGAAAGAGAATTTGATAGAATGGAAGAGCTTGAAGCACGACAGCAACAAAAAACTAGGAAAGGGAAAAAAACTACTGGAATAGAGACTTTTTTCCCATCTTCAACAACACCTGGAGCCCAACCAACGATAAAAAGTGTATTACAAAGTAAAGAAATTGTGAAAAAATGTGACATTGCCATTGCAAAGTGGATGGTTGATGCTTCTGTGCCATTTAATGCAGTTAATTCAGCATATTACCAACCAATGATTGATGCTATTGCAAACTTGGGTGCATGATATAAAGGTCCAAACTTTGGTAGAGTTCGTGGGTATTTGTTGAGTAAGTTGGTGGAGGATGTGAAAAAGATGATTGAACAGTATCGTGAAATTCGGAAGCGAACTGGATGTACTATCATGGCTGATGGATGGACTGATCGTTGTAGGCGCACTTTAATTAACTTCTTGGTTTATTGTCCTAAAGGAACTATCTTCCTAGAGTCTGTTGATGCTTCTCATGCCTCCAAGACTACTGAATTATTGTTTAAGCTTTTTAAGGATGTTGTCAACTTTGTCGGTCCTGAAAATGTTGTTCATATAGTGACGGACAATGCTGCAAATTATGTTGCTGCAAATTATGTTGCTGCTGGAAGGTTGTTGGAAGCTGAATTCCCTAAGTTGTATTGGTCTCCTTGTGCTGTGCATTGTATTAATTTGATGTTGCAAGATATTGGAAAGTTGAATGAAGTCAGTGAGACAGTTTCACATGCTTCAAAGATTACTAAATACATATATAATCATTGTCATCCACTGTATCTTATGAGGAAGTTTACCAGTGGACGAGAAATACTTCGTCCAGCTCCAACTTGCTTTGCTACCAATTTCATAGCTTTACAGAGTATTCTGGCTCAAAAAGATGCATTAAGAGCTATGGTAACTTCTAAAGAATGGACAATCTCAGCCTACTCCAAAGAAGCTAAAGCTAAAGCATTTGTGGATCAAGTTTTAGACTCTAAGTTTTGGAATCAATGTACAGATGTTGTCAAGCTTACTGAGCCACTTGTTCGTGTGCTTCGTATTGTGGATAGTGAAGATAAAGCTGCAATGGGTTTTCTTTATCAAGCTTTTAATATGGCTAGAGAAGAGATGGTGAAGAGGTTTCGACGAAGAAAGAAGATTGTGGAGCCTTACTTGAAGATTTTGGATACTCGTTGGGATTCACAACTTAAAAAAAATCTTCATGTTGCTGGCTATTGGTTAAACCTTGCTTTTCGATTCAACGCTGCTAAATTTGAAAAACATAAGCAAACCACTTCTGGCCTACTAGATGTAATTGAGAAATATTCATATGATGATCCAGAATTGAATACTAAGTTGACAAGTGAGAAGAGAATATATTCTAATGCTGAAGATGATTTTGGAAGACAATATGCACTGCGTGAACGAAGCATAGTGATGCCAGGTAAATATTTTATTTAGTTTTATCTTTCTTTAGCTTTTTTAAATAAATAAACGAATAAAGAAAGATAAAACTAAATAAAATATTTACCTGGCATCACTGTGCTTTGTTCACACAATGCAGATTGTCTTCCAAAATCATCTTCAGCATTAGAATATATTCTCTTTACTTGGCATCACTGATGATGCTTGTTCTTGAGATGGTGACCTTTCTGATGGTGTTTAAGATGAAGCCATTTTTAAAATTCTAGCAAAGAAAATAAAAATATTTTCAACAACAAAGGATTTTCTTAAATCAGTTTTTAAGCAACACAACAACCACCACCATTTCACCAAAGTTTCCTAATTCAGCTAACAACAACTCTAAACAAACCAGCAATAAACAACAACAACTCTAAAAAAACCACAGTAAAATACAATAGCAGCAACCAACAACTAAAAAATTATATACCAAATTACCAACACAGCAACCAGCAATAGCAGCAACCAGCAACAAACAGGGAAAATACAGCAACCAGCAACAATTCAACAGATTTTAACTAGCAACAATACAACAGATTTTAACTAATATACCAACCAGCTACTAGCAACAATACAATTCAAGAACAATTTTAACTAAAATTCGACCAGCTTCAACAACTACTCTAAAAAATCAAATTTATCAACAGATGAGGCACTAACCTGAGGGAGCAGAGGCACTGAGGCAGAAGATGAGTGCTTTCTGAGCTTTCTAACAACCACCACTTCCACCCAAATGACCCGAGGGAACAGAGACTGAGAGTGACGGAGAGGTGAGGCCGCAGAAGCGTTATGAGCTTTCTGAGCTTTTTGATGAACACTTTCTGCCGCTGACGAGGACCACCTGAGACTGAGAGTGACGACGAGGTGAGGCCGAGACGACGACGTGAGGCTGAGATTGGGTGACAATAGAGTGACGATGGTGAGGCCGTGAGGGTGAGGGTGAGGGACTACCGACAGAGAGACAAGGTTGGCTGGGGGGCGGGGTATCGGCGGTGACTGGTGAGGGTTCGACGGTGACTGGTGAGGCCGATTGATGAACTCAGAGTCTGAGACACTCAACTCTCAAGAGATCTATCTCAGATGCCATTAGGGAGATGTGAGGCAATAGAGGAAGGGGGGATAGGCTAGGGTTACATTTCATTTTCAACGAAGGGGTGGGGAATGATTAGAATGACGCCGTATAGGATTAAAAAAAAATTGCACTACCCGGACCGAGTCAAATCACCCGGCTGGGTCACTGATTTTCATCAAAACCCGTCGGATTGAACCGGGTTCCACCGGGTCCATTGCATGGCCGGTTCAATGTGTGGCTCGGCCTGGCCAGGTGACCGGGTGACCGGATTTTCGGTCAAACCAGCCAGATCGAGCCGGAATTGATAACTATGGATTAGTTAATGAAGCCAGGTATTGAAAATATTTACTTAGCTGGATGCCTGGATGTGATGCTCTATTTTTATAATTTTCTTAGAATGGATTTGGGAATTTTTTATTTAAATAAATATTTTTAAAAATTATTACAAAAAATGTAG
>NC_029793.2:108937223-108939052 GCF_000816755.2 Arachis ipaensis | reverse complement strand
ATTTCTAACATTTTCACCACATTTTTCTCTCTTCTATCCTTTTCTAACCATATTATTGAATAAGATGAAGATGGCGCGCGTAGATGTACGTAATCCGAAAATTAATTGATTGAACGCGACATGGCATGTTGTCGGAACAGCTAACTTTACGGTTAGTTTTGTTATCTTGATGTTTATGTTATCTCATATATCTATAACCATAGTTAAGATACTTGTGAAGAACTAGAATATAATTTATGGTTTAGGTGGCTAAATGTATCGTTAGTAACAGATTACTGATAGGGTATAATTTCAAGAATGTAGTTCTGATTTTTTTGTAATTAAATTTTTAAATACATAATTATTAATTTAAAATAAATAATTTTTAAAATTATTACGAAAATATGTAGGATGACTTATCTCGTTTACCGTGTAAACGAGATAAGTTTATAGGTATCTCGTTTACATTATAAACGAGATATGGCAGTGCGCGTGATACGTGTATATCTCGTTTACAGTGTAAACGAGATAAGACTGGATGAAGTCTATATATAGATGTCGTTCACTGCGACCTTATAGGCCTCATTTCCAACCTTTCCACCACTTTCTCCTTTCTTCTATCCTTTTCTGACCATATTATTGAGTAAGACGAAGATGGTGCGCGCAGATGCACGTAATCCGGATATCAATCGACTGAACGCGACATGACACGTCGCCGGGACAGCCGACTTCGCGGTTAGTTTTGTTATCTTGACGTTTATGTTATCCCATATATGTATAGCCATGGTTGGGATACTTGCCAAGAACTAAAATATAATTTACGATTTAGGTGGCTAACTGATAAGGTATGATTTTAGGAATGTGGTTCTAATTTTTTTGTAATTAAGTTTTTAAGTACATAAATATTAATTTAGATATTAAATGTTGTGGTAGGGATATTCCAACCCTTGAAGTTAATTTATTAGTTGCATGTTTCTTAATTTATTAATGGGTAAAGTATATTTATTGTCCATGAAATTTGGCAAAAACTTTAAAAATATCTTTAAATTTTATTTTGTTTTAATTTTGTCCTAAAAATTTTTTATTTGCATCAACTATACTCCTGGCCCCTAATTTTTCAAAAAATTTAGGACCAATTCAATAACAATTTTATAAGAATAACCTTCAATACAAGCAAATCAAACATAATTTTCATACATTTTTGTTGGATTGGCCTTAAATTTTTTGAAAATTTAGCTATCAAGGGTATATTCGATGCAAATCGAAAACTTTTGAAAAAAAACTGAAACAAAATACAACTTAAGGGTATTTTTGAAACTTTTGCTAAATTTTAAGGATAAAAAATATATTTAACCCTTTATTAATTTAGTTATTAACTATCCAAGTAAAAGTTATTTTTTAAGTGAACAATTATATAATTTTGTGTTTACCTAAATTAAATTATTAAGTAAAAATTTATTAATTAGATTATTAATTACTTTAGTCAATATTTTTATTTTAAGTAACGTATTAAGAAAATTTTTATTAATTAACGAAGTAAATATTAACGTAGAAAGTTTTATTTACATAAATTCAGTTAGTACATATGTGTAAATTCCTGTTAAATAAATATATATAACAGTTAATTCAGTTTGTTATGTCAATGCACGTATACAATATTTTTTTAATTGTGATCATTTATTTTTTTTGTCAGAGGTCTTGCTTACTTCTGCCTCGACGAGTAAGGCACACACTTCCACCACCGGTAGGGGTGGCAACGGGGCGGGTAAGGTCAGATTTTTGCTCAACCCGACCCTGCCCCGCCGTACAACAACCCGCATAGAACCGGCCCCGCTTCTACCTGCGAGTAG
>NC_029793.2:108921666-108937160 GCF_000816755.2 Arachis ipaensis | reverse complement strand
AATGGTTAGGGATGACAACGGGGTGAATTTTTGCTCTACCCGACCTCATCCCGTCGTACAACAATTCGTGTAGAATTTGCCCCGCTTCTATCCGCGGATTGTAAAATGTTGAACCATAACTTGTTTCTGCGGGTACCCGCCCCGTCCCTATAATTATTAAAATCTAATAAATAAAATAAAATTTCAAAATTTATATAACCATCATCATATACATAACATAAATTAAAGTAAAAATTTAAATATGATACAATATTATTAATCATTTACTAATTATTTTAAATATATTATACATATTATATATTAAAATTATATATATTATATATATAGTGGGGCGGGTAGGGGCGGGTATTACCTAAACCTGATCCCGCCCTGCCCCTCCTAAGAACCCGCCCCGAGCGGGTAGGGGAGGGGTGGGTACCCGCGGGTTCGGGTGGTATTGCCATCCCTAACCACCGGATGCCATCGTCCCATATTTGAGGGAGGCTGTGTAATAATCTTACTATCAGAATGCCACGCTTTCGGCTGCACCACTCTAATAGTGAGAATGTTACAACGACTCTCATATATATAATAATAATAAGATATGAGCCTTTAAATTAAAATCGTATCGCTGTTCTCTTTGAAAAATCAAAAATACTTTTTCTTTCAATCAAACAAGCATATATAACCCAATTTAAATCACCATTCTCATATATATACAAAACTATTCTTATACAAGTAACTTACAAATATACATACATACATATCATTACAACTCCTATCCCTCTTACAAATATAATAATAAAGGCAAAGAAAAACTATAACTGTATATACAATAATATAGAATACAGTCAAATGCTCTAAAGAACTCATTAAACTCGTCGTCCATCCTGAAAAGATAATTCTGTAGGGGTGAAAATATCGTCCTCGCTGATTCTCAGTACAAGGTTTTTAAAAATGGTCATAAGAGGATACGTATAAGAAAAGAATTTATTTCACTACAGTGATTATAGCTCATCTTATGAATCTATTCAAAACGTTAATAATTAATAATCCAAAAATTTAAAATTCACTTCTTTAGTTAAAAGAATTTCAAAAATCAATTAATATTTCATAACATAATCAATTTCAAACTTCGACTCAACATATAATCAAATCTCGTTACGATTTTTGGCCCAAATTAAATCAACTCGGCCTCCAGACCAAATTATAAATAGTCACAATACGGCCTTCGGCCCAACTCAAATCAAATCACCATTGGTGCGAGAATTTAGTACTCGCACAACTGAACTGGCAAGTGCACCGAGTCGTCTAAGTAATACTTCAGGTGAGTAAGGGTCGAATCTCACAAGGATTGCTGGATTGTGCAAGCTGTGGTTATCCTGCAGGTCTTAGTCAGGCGAATAGAAAGTTAATTGTTTGTTGTAGGCGCATAAACAAGCAATAACAAAAGCGATAAATAATTAAGATAGAGATAGTATTGACCTGGCAGATCGGCCCGCCCCACCCCGCCAATTTGACAGTGCGGGTTTGGCGAATTTTTTTAATTTGGCGGACTCCAAATCCTAGCCTGACCCGCCCTTTTTAGTGGGTTAAGCGGATCGGCCCAACAGGTTCGAAGAGTTTTGCCACCCCTAATGAGAAGTTAGTTAAGGCTTCGAAGATGCTTCTTCTTCTAGATTAACACGTCATACTCACTACTTCAATGATGAATGATTCCTTCAATGGCAAAGCTGTAAGTGATTAAGCCATTGGTCGTGGTTATTAATCTCCTCAGGTCCAGACCAAATATCCGAACGGACTAGATCAATCTGGAAGAGGGTGAAGCGCGCGCAATTCAATCTCTTTGATGATCCTACTCAAAACGCTACAAATAAGGTCAAATCTTTCGGATCAGAGACTGATGCTCTTATGGTTCTAGCCCTTAGAGACACAGGAACCTCAATTACCCTTGACTAACGAGGTTTTATGTTACATACCACAATTAGCCCAGATAACTTGTTGGAACCTGTGATGCATTCTCAAGCTGTAGCTCAATACTATCTGGGTCAGGACTCATAAGAAACTCATGTAGAATCGAGATTCATATGGATGAAGAATGACAATGCATCATAGAATAGAATCAAACATAGATTGAAGTAGAAAAGTAATTGTATTAATCCATAGGAATCAACAGAGCTCCTAACCTTAACCTAGGAGGTTTAGTTGCTCATACTGTACAGAGAATAAAGTGTAATGTTCGAATGTGGTGAAGGAGATCCTAACATGAGTGATATTCCTTCTATATATACTAATTCTAAAACTAGAATAATAATAAGAATTACAAAAGTGAAATGAACTAAGCAGAAAGGTGCAAAAATCTACTTCTGGGCCCACTTGGTGAGTGTTTGGGCTGAGCTTGGCTTCTGACTTGAAGGAGTGAGCATTGGACGCCCACTAGGGAGTGTCCATGCTGCTTCCGTGCTCCATTGGTGGCTTTGAACGCCATGTTTGGGCGTTCAATGCTGGCTTCAGTCCTCTTGGAGCGTTGAAGCCCCCACTAGAGGGTAGTTTGGGAGTTCAACACCCGTTTTGGGCTGTCCAATCCAAAGAAAAGTATAAACCATTATATATTGCTAGAAATCTCTGGAAGTTAGATTTCCAACACCGTTGAGAACCCGTCATTTGGATCATTGTAGCTCCAGAAATGCTCTTTTGAATGCACGGAGGTCAGAATCTGACAGCATCTGTTATGCTTTTCTTGCCTCTGAATCAGACTTTGCCAAAACTTGCCAAATTCACCCAAAATTCACCTAAAATCATAAGAAAAACACAAAAGCTTAAAGTAGCATCCAAAAGTAAATTTTTCATTAAAACCTACTAAAACATAATAAAACTTAACAAAACATACTGAAAACACTAAGAAAATAGCATAAAAAAGCGTATAAAATATCCGCTCATCAGAACACCAAATTTAAACTGTTGCTTGTCCTCAAGCAACCAAAAACAAGTAGGACTAAAAAGAAGAGAAAGATGCAATAAGTCTTAAAGTTTTCAATGAAGCTTAGTTCCAAATGATGAGCGGGGCTAAAAGCTCTTTACTTCTGAACAGTTTTGGCATCTCACTTTCCCTTGAAGTTCAGAAATATTGACATCTCTTGGAACTAGAATCCGGATGATATTATTGATTTTCTTAGTTTAGTTCTTCTTGATTCTTGAACACAGCTTCTTTTGGTGCTTTGCACCTTTTTGAGCCTAGCTGTGACTCTAAGCGTTTTTTTCCCGTATTACCACCGGATACACAAATGCCACATGCACTTAACTGGGGAAATCCTTTGGATTCAAATTTAGCTTTGCTTAAATTCCCAGTTAGTGGTGCCCAGAGTTCTTAAGTATACTCTTTTGCTTTGGATCACGACTTTAACTGCTCAGTTTCAAGCTTTTCACTTGACACCTTCACACCACAAGCATTTAGTTAGGATAGCAACTCATTTGAGCCTTTTAGGCTGATTTTTGGCCCTCCTAACCATTGATGCTCAAAGCCTTGGATCCTTGCTCTTTTGATTTTTTCTTCGCTTTTTTTAAGAGCATTCTTTTTTTTTTCTTTTTCTGTTGCTTTTTCTTGCTTCAAGAATCAATATTTTTAATTTTTTAGAGAGTCAATAATACTTTTCTAAATCCTTTGTTCTTTGAAGAGCCAATATTCTCAATTCTAATGTCAATTATGCACTGTTAATTTCATACATTGAGAAAGTAAATGCAAGGCCAGCACATCAAAATAATTGGAATAACTCATGATGTACTTAAAACTTATGTGTCTCACTGTTTCTTTTTCTTTTAAGCATGGTGATGATATAATGGATATCTTATAACCAAATTAAAACAAGACATAAAACTAGAAAAAGGCAAAGGACTACTTGTGATCATGAACTTAGAAAAGAAAATAGACAACAACTTAAAAGTACCGTGAAAATAGAATAAAACAGAGATGGGGATAATGGGACTCAACAACCTCAATGATGGCGACTGCTGCTTCTCCTTGAGAATCCAATGGACCATTTGAGCTCCTCTATATCACGCCCTTACCTCAGCTGCTCCTTTATCATCCTTCTCTGATCTTCTCTCATTCCAAGGAGGGTGGTGGCGTGCTCAGTGTGTTCCTCCCTCAGTTGCTCCACGTTTGAGCTCAGCTCTCCTATTGAGGTATTCAATTGAATTAATATTGCCTTATGTTTTGTTGGATTGTTTTGAACGGTCGATTCAGTTTATGCTAGAAGGAGAAAATGGAGCAGTGATAGCTGAGGGGTATTACCTGAACTCTGTAATGGTGCACTGTAGTGGGGAGGAGTGTCAGGGTTATATCTTGTTAACTGCTAATGCTAATGCGTTGGGCGATGCCCAGAACTTAGATCAGATTCCGGTGGTTAGAGACTTTTCGGAGGTATTCCCAGAAGATATCCCTGAGTTTCCACCTCAAAGGGAGATTGAATTTGCAATTGAATTGGTGCCGGGAGCCGGACCAGTGTCGATTGTGCCGTATAGGATGGCTCCGATAGAGCTGGCTGAATTAAAGGCTCAGTTGGAGGAGCTTCTGAACAAGAGGTTCATTCGACTGAGTGTATCACCGTGGGGAGCGCCAATTTTATTGGTAAAGAAGAAGGATGGAGGAATGCGATTGTGTGTGGATTACCGACAGTTGAACAAAGTGACTATGAAGAATAAGTACCCGCTGCCAAGGATAGATGACTTGATGGATTAACTACAAGGAGCTGGAGTATTTTCCAAGATCGATTTGAGATCCGGTTACCATCAAATAAGGGTGGAAGAGGATGATATCCCTAAAACTACATTTAGGACGCGCTATGGACACTACGAGTTTGCGGTGATGTCCTTTGGGTTAACGAATGTACCTGCTATTTTCATGGATTACATGAACAGAGTCTTTCGTCCCTTTTTGGACAAATTCATGGTGGTTTTCATAGACGACATCTTGGTCTACTCTAAGACGGTGGAGGAGCATGAGGAACACTTGAGGATTTTGTTGCAAATCTTAAAGGAGCGGAAGTTGTACACTAAGTTGTTGAAGTGTGAGTTCTGGAAGGAGGAAGTAAAGTTCCTAGGTCACGTGGTGAGCAAGGGAGGAATAGCGGTAGATCCTTCTAAAGTAGAAGCGGTGATGGAATGGAAAAGACCAACGACGGTGACGGAAGTCCGAAGTTTCTTGGGTTTAGACGGATATTACCGGAGATTTATTGAAGAATTTTCCCAGATTGCGCTACCGATGATGAAATTAACAAGGAAAAAGGTGCCGTTTGTGTGGATGTCGCAGTGTGAAGAGAGTTTTCAAAATTTGAAGCAAAAGTTAACTTCAGCACATGTTCTAATCTTATTGGAACCTCATGAACCGTTTGAAGTATATTGTGATGCGTCACTGAAGGGTTTAGGTTGCGTGTTGATGCAACACCGGAATGTGGTGGCTTACGCATTGTGTCAGTTGAGACCGCATGAGGTAAGTTACCCAACTTATGACTTGGAATTAGCGGCAATTGTGTTTGTCCTGAAGATTTAGAGACACCACTTGTACAGAGTGAGGTTTAGCATCTTTTCTGATCATAAGAGTCATAAGTACATCTTTGATCAGAAAGAGCTTAATATGCATCAGAGGAGATGGATGGAGTTGCTTAAGGACTACGATTTTGAACCGAGTTATCACCCTGGAAAGGCAAATGTGGTAGCAGATGCTTTGAGTCGGAAGTCCTTGACAATAGCTTAGATGAGGATTAAGGAAGAAGAGCTAGTGGATAAGTTTGTGGATCTTAAGCTAGATATTAGTGAAGTTGCCAGAAGAGCTTGCTTGAATCAGTTGCAGATCTCGAGTACCTTTAAAACAGAAATTTAGAAGGCTCAGCAAGATGAGCAGAAGCTTCAGCAATTGTTTCAACTAGTTGGTGATAAGAAGCGTGAAGAATTCACTAAAGATGATGAAGGATTGTGGAGGTATAAGGGGAGAATTTGTATATCGGATGTTGGGAGTTTGAGACAAGACTTATTATCGGAAGCTCATCACAGTAGGTTTTCTATTCATCTCAAAAGTACAAAGATGTACTATGACTTAAAGAAGATGTTCTGGTGGCCCGGGATGAAAGGTGTACAGTAGTATCCAAGTGCCTGACATGTCAGAAGGTGAAGATAGAGCATTAGAAACCGTCGGGAATGCTACAGCCACTCAAAATTCCTCAGTGGAAGTGGGAAGGAATTGCGATGGACTTTGTGACTGGTTTACCGAGGACTAGGTCGAGATTTGATGCGATTTGGGTGATCGTGGATCGTTTAACCAAATTCACTCATTTTCTGCCTATTCGAGTGAATTGTTCTATGGAGGAGTTAGCAAGGTTGTACATAAAGGAGATGTAAGGTTGCACGGTGTGTCATCGAGCATAGTGTCGGACTAAGATCCCTGATTCACATCAAGGTTTTGGCGAGCTTTCCAAAGAGCCTTCGGTACGAAGCTGTGTCTTAGTACCGTATATCATCCACAAACGGATGGACAGTCAAAAAGGACTATTCAGACGTTAGAAGATATGCTAAGGGCATGTGTGTTGGATCAACCCGGAAGCTGGGATCGCTACATGCCACTGGTGGAGTTTGCGTACAACAATAGCTTCCATACGAGCATTGGGATGGCTCCGTATGAGGCCTTGTATGAATCGGGTGAAGTAAGTGTTTTGGGTCCTGATTTGATAGCCGAGACTACTGAGAAGATCAAGAAGATTTGGGAGAGAATTTTAATTGCTCAGAGTCGACAGAAAAGTTACGCAGATCAGAGAAGAAAATCGTTAGAGTTTGAAGTGGGAGAACATATATTTTTGAGAGTTACACCAACAACTGGGATTGGAAGAGCGATTAAGACCAAGAAGTTGAATCCGAGGTATATAGGACTGTTTGAGATTCTGAGGCGATTCGAGCCGGTGGCGTATCAAGTGGCTTTGCCACCTCACTTGTCTAACTTGCATGACATTCCACGTGTCACAGTTCCACAAGTACACGTCGGATGCGACTCATGTGTTAGAGCCTGAGTCAGTCGAGTTGAGAGAGAACTTAACATTTCAAGTAACATCAGTGAGAATCGATGACACTAGTGTGAAGAAGCTATGAGGAAAAGAAGTTCAGCTGGTTAAAATTGCTCGGAAGCGAGCAGGAGTTGAAGAGCATACTTAGGAATTGGAGTCTGAGATGCGGAAGGATTATCCCGAGCTTTGTTGGGGGGTAGGGTTTGTAAGAACTGCAACTAATCAACCGGTTAATTAAGTAATTAATATTGCCCAAATTAGAATCCAAAAAGTTAGAACAAGAATAAGAGGATTTAAATATGATTTTTGCACTCAGTAGGTCTTTCTGAGTCAAAAAATGTGTTTTCTGCGAAAAACCGTAAAAAATTGCGAACCGATAGTCGAACCGGTTCAAGTCTGCTCGGTGTTGTGCGAGAAAAAGTGAAAACTGTCAAAAACCTTAGAAAAATGTTAGAAATGGAAAACTAGGAGTTAATTTTAAAGATTTGGCGCGAAGTTAGGCCAAACGGGCTAAAAACGCTAACGGGTTGGACCGGGCTCAAGTTGGACCCAAGCTCAACATATATAAAGGTTCATTAATGAACCCTTCACCTCATAAACACACACCCAGCAGAAAAGAAGAAGAGGGAAAGGAGAAGAGAGAAACACTATTCACTATTCACTTCAATCTACGATATCTCGAGTTACGGTGCTCCGATTTGCGTGCCGTCAGTGGTTACGCGAAGCTCTCGCCGAGGCCGTCCTTTCTATCTAAGTATTGTGGTAAGTGAAGAAGTTTCCCTACCTAGTTTTCGTGCCTTTGAGAAATTCAAGTTTGAGGGTTTGGTTTTGAGTGAAATCTTGTGTTTTGGATGTTTAGGTACATTCTAGCACTTGATTGCTTGTGGTTTTGGCTTCCAAAACTTTTGGTTAAGGTAAGTTACTCTTGAACCCTTGTGAAATTTCAATTTTTATGAGCCATAGGTTGATTTGTGATGATTTATGCATATATAGCTTGATTATTATGAGTTTGAAGGCTTTTGGTGATTGTTAGAGCTTGTTGGAGTTACTTTGGAAACTTGGATTGTGTTGGAAAGCTTGTTGGCGATTATTGTGTGCTCAATTTGGGTTAAGGACATATTGGGAATCGGCCAAGGTATGGTTTTGGTTTCCTCTATGTAGTATATAATATTCATGGACACTTAGGCTAGTGACCTATAAGATAGGTTTGATTTGATGTGGTTGTTGATGTTGATTGGTTGAATGAGATTTGATGAATTAATATTGGTAATGTTGTTAATTAATGATGTTGAGATATGATGTATTATGAGTTTGGATGAATAAATATTATTGAGTATTAATATAAAGCATGAATGAATTTGATGATGGAGATTGATAGTGATATAATGAGGGTGGATGCATGTGATGGTGGGAAAATTATTTGTGATATATATGTTTGATAACTGAGATTGAAAATGATGAAGTGTGGTGAAAAATTTGATATGAATGGTAAATTGTAACCCAAGAGGGTAGACTGTGTTGAAAATGGGAGTTTGCTATTGTTTTGGTTGGATGTGGTTTGAGAATTTTGGAAAATTTGGTAAATTGTAATTTTTGGTAAAAGTTAGTTTTTGGTGAACTTTGTGTGATCATAACTTATGCATCGGTTTTCAAAATTGGTCAAAAATTGTATGAAATTAAAGCTTATTGAAAACTCTTCAAATCGATATAAAGATTGTAAGATTTGGATTTTTATAGAGGAAGTTATGATCATTCAAAGATTGGTGTAAAAATCTGAAATTCTGCAAAGTTGCAGAATTTTGTGATTTCTGGTATGTGCGCACGCACAACTCTGCAAAAATTTTAACCTGTGCGCACGCACACGCAGAGGCAGGCAGTCTGCTCACAGCATTAGCACAACTTGTGCGCGCACATACCCAAGGAGGAATTGCAACCTGTTCGTACGCACAGCCCTGTGCGCGCGCACAAGTAGGAAAGTGGAGTTTGTTGAGGGCGTTAGCACACCCTGTGCGAGTGAACAGACCTTGTAAATTTTGGTACCTGTGCGTACGCACACCCTTATGCGTACGCACACTTTTAAAAATCTTCCTAGGCATGCGCACGCACACCCCTGTGTGTACGCACACGCCCTGTTTCTCAAATTTAAAATTGTTTTCAACTATTTCACCTTCCCAACAAGGTTATAAGCTTCTATGACACAATTTTGAGACTTTTGGGCTAAATTTTGGGCATGAGAACATGGGAAATAACCTAAGGAATTTAGTTGATGATTATTATGAAAAATTAGAAAAACGGAGGTTTAGATTTCGGGTGTACGAAGGATGTGTGACGGTATGTGAAGAATGATTGATATATGAGATGAGAACTGATGAGTCGAGGACTTGGAATTGGAAATGTGAATTGACAGTAGTTGTGATGAGTCGAGGACTCGGAAATGGAAATATTAATGTGACAGTGGTTGAGATGAGTCGAGGACTCGAATGTGCAATGATGAATCATTGTTGTATTGAAAATGTTTTATGAAAAACCACTGAACTACTATTTTAAATTGAGATTATGAGACGCTATGCGCCCGGCAGGAACGGTGGTTAGATCCTGCATGTCGAGGTAGCGGCAGCGGCAACGGCGTAAGGACGATGGTTAAATCCCGCTTACGTTGAGATGTGAGGTCTGAGGCAAGAGTATCCCGCTCGCATCTCTTCGGATCAATAGAGCGTGCATGCGCAAAACCCTGGACAGTGATCCGAGCACTATATCTCAGGGGTTCCCATTGATGATTCCAAAGGGAAACGTCTCCATGGAGATGTGTCGGGTTGGCAGTTGAACCAACAATGTGATATCACAGCCAATAGGGCACGCATTCATCATATGCATTTTTTTATCTGTTTGTTTGCTTTGCCGACTTGTAATTGTATACCTATTTGTATAACATGTCTAATTGCTACTTGAGTTACTTGCTTTATATGCTTCTACTTGTGATTTACTTGCATTGTATATAACTGTGATTTCTACTGGGATTGAGGAGGTTCGGAAGGCGGTGGCAATGAGATCGCATGGAGGGTAGGTTGGTGAAGGCTGTGGGACAGCAGTGTTTGGCTAGAATAGAAATCCCTTAAGATAGAATACCATGTTTATTTATATTAATATTTATATAATCATGCTTATCTATTTTAGTATGCCTTAAGATTGAATCTTGTGATGGATATGAATTCTAGGATTGCCTTTGGCGTCTCGGGGTCTTATATCCTACCTCTGGTTCTCATACCATATTTCTGTTGTGTTTTTCAGATGCAGGTCGCAACCCACCTTGGTGAGTTGCTTGGATGGTGATAGAAGCGGAGGATCCGGATACCTTTTGGAGTCTTTTTTGTTTATTTTGTTTATACACCTCTCATTTTGTATTTTGCTTTGGCCTAGAGGCATATATTGAGAGAACAAAACTTGTATAAGCTGTTTTTACTGTCTGGTTCTGTATATCTGTATATGGCTAGCTGGCTTAAACTCCGCGAGCCGTGGCTTGATTCTTATGAAACTATACTATTACATTTTGATATATTTGTATCTATTTCTTGTGCTTTAAGTGGTAGCTTCGTTAGTACGTTTTGCGCTTTTTAAATCTTGTTTTTGAGCTATATTCTTCATCGGGCTTTTAGATTATATTAATTCTTTCTATATATATTATATGTATGAGCTTAGAACTATCGTAACCTTTGGTTAACCCTTGCTTTACAATGCGAGGTAAAGCTTAGGCTAATTAGGGTGTTACAGGGTTCGGTTGGATGGGAGGGAAAAATGGGTGGGAATGGTTTGAATTTGAAATGAGTGGGGTTGATGGGAATTGAATGATGGAAATTATGATGAGGGGTTTTGGGAAAAGAAAAAGGTGATGTGGATGTGATTGGTGAGTTTGTATAGGAAAAAGGGAAAGTGGGGTGTGAGTTTCAAGGTTTAGAAAGTAGGAGAGAGAAAGAAAAGGTGGGGTAGGTAGAGATTCTGTGGGACCCACTTAGCTGAGAAAGTTGTAGAACTCAAGCTGCCTGCCCCCTACCTAGCATTTAACGCCAGGAATGGGCGTTGAACTCCCATATGGGGGTAAATGGTTAGGGCTGGCTGCCCCCTGTAGGGCATTGAACCCCCAGCCTTACTCTCTAGCTGGCGTTCAACGCCAAGACATGCTCCCTTTTGGGGGTTGAACACCCAGGATGCTCCCTTCCTGGCGTTCAACGCCAGCTCCATACTCCATAAGGGGCGTTGAATGCGCATCTTCCTCCTTGTCTGGTGTTCAACACCAGCAAGGGGGTTTCCCCAGGGTGTTCTGTTTTTAGTTTTGCATGCTTCTGTTACTGTTCTAAGTGTTGTACATAATCACAAATATAAAAAGGCAAGAGAAAAATGAAACGGAATAAACTAAAACAAAATCAAATGAGAATAAAGAAAACAACATTACTCTAACCATGGTTGGGTTGCCTCCCGACAAGCTCTTCTTTACCGTTATTAGCTTGACAGACAGCTCTATTACGGAGGTAAGTATGGGCTCAGATCTTCACCCTTTACAGTGAATTTTCATCCTGTGCTCTCATGGACGAGCTCTACATGTTCTAGAGATAGGATTCTACTCACTGTGTGTGAAAGGACTGGACTTTTGGTGAGGACAACTCCCATGCCAGGTGAGAGGCCTTCAGTGGGGATCTTCTTATCCCTCCAGCCTTTAGGTACCTTCTTCTTAGTACATTCCTTCTCAGTGCTTGATGATAGTTGCCCAACACCAACTTTGTCAGAAGGAGACTGAGGATTGGATATCTTGAACAAGATACAATCCTCATATAGTCTTATGACTAGCTCTCCTCTTTCCACATCAATAATGGCCTTAGCAGTGGCTAGGAAAGGCCTTCCAAGGATGATGGATTCATCTCTGTCCTCTCTAGTATCTAGGATCATGAAATCTACAGGGATGTAAAAGTCCTCAACCTTTACTAGGACATCCTCCACCATACCATACGCCCTTTTTAGGGTCTTGTCTACCATCTCTAATGAGATTTTGGCACTCTACACCTCTAGAATTCCTAGCTTCCTCATCACAGACAGAGGCATCAAATTGATACTTGAGCCAAGGTCACATAGTGCATTCTCAAAAGTGATGGTCCCTATAGTACAGGGAATCATGGTCCCTATAGTACAGGAAATCAGGAAGCTGCATCTTTTGAGGGAGCTTCTTCTAAACTAAGGCACTGCATTTCTTGGCCAGTACCACAGGCTCATCTTCCTCCTCTAACTCCTCTGTGTGAGAGGAGTTGGCTTTCAGTTTCCTGAGGATTGCCAGATACCAAGCAATTGCTCTTCCTTGGACTCCTTATCATCTTCTGAAGAAGATTATTCTTTAGATTTCTCTCCCAGCAAAGGAACGTGTATGGTGACATTATCTGTCTCCTTATGAGCTCTGATTTTCTTGAGCTCATCAACAACAGGCTCCTCTTTAGGTTCAGTCACAACCTCTACCATGAGGGCCTTGCACTCTTCCTTTGGATTCACATCTGTGTTGCTTGGAAGAGTGTTAGATAGGATATCTCGGATCCTTTTGCTTAGCTGGCCAACCTGTATCTCCAAGTAATACCTTACGTGAGTAAGGGTCGATCCCACGGAGATTGTTGGCTTGAAGCAATCTATGGTTATCTTATACCTCTTAGTCAGGAAGACAATAAAATAATTCACTTATCAAATATGATTGCAAGGAGAAAAAGGGCAGAACACAAATTATACTTGTATGCAATAATGGAGAATATGTTGGAGTTTTGGAGATGCTTTGTCTTCTGAAATTCTGCTTTCCTCTGTTTTCTGATTCACGCATGCACGTCCTCCTATGGCAAGCTGTGTGTAGGTGGATCACCGTTGTCAATGGCTACCATCCATCCTTCCAGTGAAAAGGGTCCAAATGCGCTGTCACCGCACGACTAATCATCTGCAGGTTCTCAATCGTACCGGAATAGGATTTACTATCCTTTTGCGGCTGTCACTACGCCCAGCACTCGTGAGTTTGAAGTTCGTCACAGCCATTCAATCCCAGAATCCTACTCGGAATACCACAGACAAGGTTTAGACTTTTCGGATTCTCATGAATGCTGCCATCAATCTAGCTTATACCACGGAGATTCTGATTAAGGAATCTAAGAGATATTCATTCAATCTGATGTAGAACACAGGTGATTGTCAGACACACGTTCATGGAGTGAGGAAGGTGATGAGTGTCACTGATCATCACCTTCTCCATAGTTAGGCGCGAATGGATATCTTAGATAGGAACACGCATGTTTGAATAGAAAACAGAATTACTTGCATTAATTCATCAGGACACAGCAGAGCTCCTCACCCCCAACAATGGAGTTTAGAGACTCATGCCGTCAAAGAGTACAAAATTCAGATCTAAAATGTCATGAGATACAAAGTAAGTCCCTAAAAGTTGTTTTTATACTAAACTAGTAACCTAGGTTTACAGAAAATGAATAAACTATAACAGATAGTGCAGAAATATACTTATGGGGCCCACTTGGTGTGTGCTGGGGCTGAGACTAAAGCTTTCACGTGCCTAGGGCTGTTTTGGGTGTTCAACGCCAGCTTTGGATGCTTTTCTGGCGTTGAACTCCAACTTGCAACTTGTTTCTGGCGCTGGACGCCAGAATTGGGCAGAGAGCTGGCGTTGAATGCCAGTTTATGTCGTCTATCCTTGAGCAAAGTATGGATTATTATATATTGCTGGAAAGCCCTGGATGTCTACTTTCCAACGCAATTGGAAGCACGCTATTTGGAGTTCTGTAGCTCCAGAAAATCCATTTTGAGTGCAGGGAGGTTAGAATCCAACAGCATCAGCAGTCCTTTTTCAGCCTGAATCAGATTTTTGCTCAGCTCACTCAATTTCAGCCAGAAAATACCTGAGATTACATAAAAATACAAAAACTCATAGTAAAGTCCAGAAATATGAATTTTGCCTAGAAACTAATGAAAATAAACTAAAAACCAACTAAAACATACTAAAATCTATATGAAATTGACCCCAAAAAGCGTATAAAATATCCGCTCATCACAACACCAAACTTGAACTGTTGCTTGTCCTCAAGCAACTAGACAAATAAAATAGAAGACTAATAAGTCAAGAAGCAATAATATCTCAGAGTTTTTGAGTGAAGCTCAGATTCTAATTAGATGAGCGGGACTAGTAACTTTTTGCTTCCGAACAGTTTTGGCATCTCACTTTATCCATTGAAGCTCAGAGTGATTGGCATCTATAGGAACTTAGAATTCAGATAGTGTTATTGATTCTCCTATTTTAGTATGATGATTCTTGAACACAGCTACTTTATGTGTCTTGGCCGTGACCCTAAGCACTTTGTTTTCCAGTATTACCACCGGATACATAAATGCCACAGACACATAATTGGGTGAACCCTTATAGATTGTGACTCAGCTTTGCTAAAATCCCCAATTAGAGGTGTCCAGGGTTCTTAAGCACACTCTTCTTTTTGCTTTGGACCTTGACTTTAACCGCTCAGTCTCAAGTTTTCACTTGACACCTTCACGCCACAAGCACATGGCTAGGGACAGCCTGGTTTAGCCGCTTAGGCCAGGATTTTATTCCTTTAGGCCCTCCTATAAACTTGGTGCACGAAAATTACTTCACAATGTAATTTCGCACAACTAACCAGCAAGTGCACTGGGTCGTCCAAGTAATACCTTACGTGAGTAAGGGTCGATCCCACGGAGATTGTTGGCTTGAAGAAATCTATGGTTATCTTATACATCTTAGTCAGAAAGACAATAAAATAATTCACTTATCAAATATGATTGCAAGGAGAAAAAGGGCAGAACATAAATTATACTTGTATGCAATAATAGAGAATATGTTGGAGTTTTGGAGATGATTTGTCTTCTGAAATTCTGCTTTCCTCTGTTTTCTGATTCACGCACGCACGTCCTCCTATGGCAAGCTGTGTGTAGGTGGATCACCGTTGTCAATGGCTACCATCCATCCTTCCAGTGAAAAGGGTCCAAATGCGCTGTCACCACACGGCTAATCATCTGCAGGTTCTCAATCGTACATGAATAGGATTTACTATCCCTTTGCGGCTGTCACTACGCCCAGCACTCGTGAGTTTGAAGTTCAAATATATACGAGTAATATAATAATTTTATAAAATATTTGTGATAGAATAACAATTTAGAATTCAAATATAATACTGTAAACATTAATTCTGGAACACGTATAATTTTATTTACTAATTTATCAATGAGTTCAAATAATTATTTTGTAATTTAAATTATAAAATGAACGTATTAATCACAACTTATAAAATACAGTTTAAACTCGAAAGTATCAATTATTCAGATTATATGATATAACTTTTCATTGTTTTTCTATTACCAAAACTTTAATTTCAATTCGTATAAAATAACCAATTATAATAAAAATTGTACTTA
>NC_029793.2:108916566-108921501 GCF_000816755.2 Arachis ipaensis | reverse complement strand
TCTTAAATATTAGTAAAAAAATATATTTTAAATTTTTATTATTTTATATTTTATATTTTATATTTTATATTTTTTATTTACGTAGATTGAATCAACCGATTTAACTAACAGGCTTGCTACACATACAAGTTTTTTTTGACATACAAGTTTATACAAGTTAGCCCAAATCTAACAAAAATAACCCTCAGTTTAGATTGCGTGTAAACACATGCTTTCCCAACTCTTGAATAGTGCAAAAATCACTATGACAAACGGTTCTTCTCCCTCAATCAAAACTGCAACACTCAAAATTCAAACAAGGATCAAAATCTCTCAAAAATCGTCGCGAAAAGTGAAGGAAGTTTTGAAACTGAATTCAAAAAGAATTATGAGAAAATGAAATAAGAAGATGAGGAAGAAAAAGCAGCAGAAGAGGAGGAAGAGGAAGAGGAAGAGTTTTAAATTATGCAAAACTTATCAGTACAAAAATACTGAAAATTCTTAAACAATACACATAAATATCTTAGTTTTACACCGAAATTTGCTACAAATACACAACAATGTTTCCTTTAATACTGCATTTTTTCTTCTTCTTCTTCTTTTTATTTCTTTCTTTCTTTTATTTGACTGAATGTAAATTCACCCTCTTTCAAGTAATTTTGTAGCATTATGTATTTCTTCTTTTTCTTTGTTTGATTTTTTTGTTTTTATTCTTGTTAAGAGAGTAAAACAAGAAGAAATTTGAGAAGGTAAAACAAGAAGGAAAAAATGAATAAGAAAAAAAGAAGAAGAAGAAGATGGTGATGATGGTGAAAAAAGAAAAAGCAGCAGCAGAAGATGAGGAGGAGGAAGAAGAAGAGTTTTGAATTATGCAGAACTTATCAATATAAAAACACCAAAAATTCTTAAACAATGCACATAAATATCTTAGTTTTACACTGAAATTGGCTGCAAGTACACAAAAATATTTCTTTTAATGTTGCATTTTTTCTTCTTTTTTTCCTTATTTCTTTCTTTCTTTTTCTCCTCTTCCAAGTAATTTTACAACATTATGTGTTTCTTCTTCTTTATTTGATTTTTTTGTTTTTATTCTTGATAAAAGAATAAAACAAGAAGAAACTTGAGAAGGTAAAACAAGAAGAAAAAGATGTATAAGAAAAAAAAGATGAAGAAGATGATGATGATGAAAAAGAAGAAGAAGAAGCAGCAAAAGATGAAGAGGAGAGAGAAGAAGAGTTTTGAATTATGTAGTACTTATCAGTATACATACACCGAAAATTCTTAAACAATATACATAAATATCTTAGTTTTACACCGAAATTTGTTGTAAATACACAAAAATATTTCTTTTAATGCTACATTTTTTCCTTCTTCTTTTTTTCTTATTTCTTTCTTTCTTTTAGTTGAATGAATGTAAGTTCATCATCTTCAAAGTAGTTTTGCAGCATTATGTGTTTCTTCTTCTTCTTTGTTTGATTTTTTTTGTTTTTGTTCTTGTTAAGAGAGTAAAACAAGAAGAAACTTGAGAAGGTAAAACAAGAAGAAAAAGATGAATAAAAAAATGATAATGATAAAAAAGAAGAAGAAAAAGTAGCAGAAGATGAGAAGGAGGAGAAGAAGAGTTTTGAATTATCCAGAACTTATCAGCACACATAGACTGAAAATTCTTAAATAATAAACATAAATATCTTAGTTTTATATCGAAATTTGCTGTAAATACACAAAAATATTTTCTTTAATGCAGAACTCCTACATTACATTCAATTCAAACTATCAACGATGAATAGCAATTTTTACAAACAAAAATAATATTATTCACCTACAGAATCATAAACTACTAACGAAAATATTAACTAGAATCGAACCACATTTCAGCCACAGGATTGGATTCAAAACAATAATCCACTTTGCTCTGGTTCAATTGACAATCTGAACTTGAATCATTCATTATCTTCAACAACGAGATAATTGTTTAAAACTGATTTCAGAGCTTGATTTTAAAAACACAAAGAACAAAGAAAATTGTGAAAAACGAAAAAACAGAACGCAGAGAATGAACGAAGAGAAACGAGAGAACACAGAGATGGAAGAGAACGTAGATAGAAAACGCTGAAAAAAATTAAAAAATAAAAATGAAATCCTTTCGAAAAAAGCAGTTATATATTCGTGTGTTGATTGAAAAGTTGGTTAGATAGTGACGCGTGAGGTGAAATTAGGTTAAAGAGACTTGTATGAACTTGTATAAAAAATTGACTTGTATATGGAGAATATTTGTCGCTGCAAATACACAATAATGTTTTCTTTAATGCAGAACTCTTACATTACATTTAATTTAAACCGTCAATGATGAATATCAATTTTCACAAACAAAAATAATATTATTTCACCTGCAGAATCATAAACAAATAACGAAAATATTAACTAGAATCGAACCACAACTCAGTCATTGGATTAGATTCAAAACAATAATCCACTTCACTCTTGCTCAATTAACAATCTGAACTTGAGTCATGCATTATCTTCAACAACGAGATAATTGTTCAAAAATGATTTCAGAGGTTGATTTAAAAGACATAGAGAACGAAGAAGATCGCAAAAAACGAAAAAAGAGAACGCAGAGAAATTAGAGAACGCAGAGATGAAAGAGAATGTTGATCGAAAATGCTGAAAAAAAATTTGAAAATGGAAACGAAATTCTTTCGAAAAAAGCAGTTATATATTCGCATGTTAACTGAAAAGTTGGTTAGAAAGTAACACGCGAAGTAAATTAAATTAAAGAGACTTATATGAACTTGTATCGAAAAAATGAGTTATATGCAATGTTCTAAAAACCGGACCGGATCAGCCGGTCGAACAAATTCAACCGTGAACCAGCAACATTAACGGTCCGGTCAAGTATGTAAACCGGTAAAAACCGGAAAAAATTATTGAACCGAAGAGAACCGGCCGGTTGGACCGAACTGAAACCCGGCCGGTTTACACAAAAAAGAAGCTCCTTCGTTTCTTTCTCCCTTTCTCCCTTTCTTTCTTTCATTCAGAGAAATCACACAAACCCAACCACAAAACCCTGTAAGCCTACACCACCGCCGCAAGGAGTGGCATGCCGCCGTCTGTCCGTCGCACTCAAAGTTCGCCATCCGTCATCTAGCTTCCCTCGTGCTCCAAGTCTTCAACCCCTGTTCGCTGTCACCGATCGCGGCTGGTTCCTCGAGCTCGGCGTCCGTCGTCTTTGTCTGCTCAGCTGCGCTTCCGTCGCTGCTTGTTTGCCGTTCACGTTCGCGTTCTTCGCCGTTCACGTTCGCTTGGCGTTCACCGTTCGCGTTCAATCGCTGTTCACCGTTCGGGTTCGCGTTCATTTGGAAGCCACGTTGCTCTGCTTCAAACTCTGCGACCAACCCGTGCGCTCCATCCAGCCGTCGAACTGCTCTCTTTTTTCGCCGCCGTGAGTTCCCTAAACCCGCCACCAGACGATACACTCACACAACACCAATACTCTGCTTCAAACTCTGCAACTTCTGATTTCTATTACAATAAGTAATTATTTGATTTGGTAGTGGTTTGGATTTTTTCATAGACTGAATTTAAGTTACAAACTTACGATAGTTATGTTCTCTTCTCTATCACATTGAAATTAAGCTTTGAATTCTCTTATTTCGTTTTAATTTTACCGCACTCACCATGTTTGATGAAATGCTTTAACCATATTTTTGGTTGGTTTTATAATTTCTAGCTTTTAGAAACTTAGTAAGTTGATTGCATGTGAAATTCTAATAATTGGATCATAGTAATTAGGAAATTTTAGCTGCACAAATAGCATCTTTGCAGAAAACATATTAGCATGATTATTCCACTTGCATTAGTGTTCTTCTGGTAAATTTTAACTATTATTGGGAACTTGTTAATTTGCTAATTGTTCTTGTACTTGTTAAGTTGATAATTTGCTAAATTGTTGGGCTGCTGTTGTTTTAATTTGCCAAATTGTTAGCTTGCTGCAACTTAATTTGTTGGATTTTCTATTTAGGTCTTATTCTTGTTTATTTGCTAAATTGTTGTTGTGTATTTATTGTTTATTTGCTGGATATTGGTGATCATTGTCTTTGAGATTATTTACTATGCAGGTTTAGTGTCATCATTGTTTTGGAATGTTTTATAATGTACTAATGTTTGTTGCTGTTTTGTAATTGCTAGTTGCAGGTTTAGTGTCATCACCACAGAACCACCACTGGCTGCCTTCTTCTTCTTCCTCGCCCTTTTTCTTCTTCATCTTCTTCTCTGTTCTTCGGCCTCACCACCATATCCATCACCATCATCGTCGAACCGCTGCACCACCCTCACTGGCCACCACCTCTGACCCCCCTCTTTCATTTCTTTTCCACGCCACCCATCACTGTGAACCACTTCAACTGAAGCGTTCTTTTTCAAACTCCCTCCTTCGCTGTTTCTGCCGCCGGCAGCCCTAGCTCCGCCGCGCCTCTCTCTCCCCTTTTCTTCCCCTCTCTCGTCTTCTCTCCCTAACCCAACCTCCCTCTGTCTCTCTCCCAAAACACAGAACCTACAGTTCGCAGAATCAGAACAGAGCAGCATTGCTTCTTCTTCCGGCGAGAACCAGCCGCCGGCAACCACTTCCATCCATCAGAGCTGCCGGCGCTACCACTAGCAGTGCCGCTGCAACATCACTGCCTCCCCTGTCCCTGCATTTTCTTTCTCCGTCTTCAAGTAGGTTCTTAAGTCAATTCTCTTTAAATTTGTTTTCTGTTTTGGTTAATTTAGGAATAGTAGTATTTTAATTTCTCATTAGTAAGTGGATTTGGTTAGGATGATTTGCTGCTGTAAGGTTGATTTAGATTAAATCAGGATTATCTTATTAGGATTTGTCTCGGTTCATAGGTAATTAATTATGCTATTATGCTCCTTGAGTTTGAATTTCAATTTGTTTGGATTGATTGATTGATATTC
>NC_029793.2:108901787-108916343 GCF_000816755.2 Arachis ipaensis | reverse complement strand
CCAGTGCAATATGTTGCTGATTTGTGTCATTGATGCTGAATTTTGTGAATTGATGTTGAAAGAATGTTTGTTAGTGTTATTTTGTGTTGTTTATGTCTTTGCACGTCAAGTGTTCGATAATATGTCTCTATGACTAATTTGGATTTTAAATTGCATATTGTAGCTACCATGTGATTTGAATTAATGATTCATGTTTAGGTGATTAATTAAGAATGATGTATTTATTACTTGGTGATACTTGTTCATATAGATTATTGCTTTGATTACCAAGTTTGTGCATTTATGCCTTGTTGACATACTAGAATCTAAATTGTTTGAATGTTTGTACTTCACATAGTTCTTAAGAAAGAAAAACTCACTTTTTTTTATCTGAGGAATTATCTTGAGAAGCTCTTCCTGCTCCCAGAAAAGAGTGAGCTTTTTTCTCTTAAGACATGCCAAAGAAAAAACAAACAATTTTGTTGTAGTGAACCATAACCTGAGAAATAATTTCAGAATGTTGTTGTTGACAGTTGACTAGAGTCTAGAGTCTGTCTTTTTTATTAGGCTTGAGTTATGGGCTTCACTGTTCAAGGTCCAATAAAAAGGATAAATTCTAGACCCTAATCAACTGTCAATAACGATGTTTTGAAATTGTTTCTCAGGTTATGTTTCACTATAACAAAATTGCTTCTTCTCTTTCTTTGGCAGTTCTTAAGAGAAGAAAAGCTCACTCTTTTTTGGTGGCAGAAGGAGCTTTTCAAGGTAATTTCTCAGCTAAAATTTGAACTTTTACTTCTTTCCTATTTTATATTCTTATGTTCCTTAGTTTCATCCATGATGCATTTTCGCTGTAAAGGGGTAAAGGGTGTATTTTTTTTAGTACAGTGTGCGTAGAACTTGGTTGGCTATTCGATGATGGTATGAATTTGAGCTTCTTTTCATCCAAAAGTCGTAACCTTTTGGCTCGAGCTTTTCATGCTGGTAAGCGTTTCTTAAACCCAAGTTCTGGAGATATTGTTTTCAAAGCTATTTGTGTTAACTTAAAGCGTAAGAGATGGAGTGTGTTGGAGCGACTATCCCCTAAGCTCACCAGCTCCTTGGTGAGCCAAGTTGTTTGCGAGTTCCAAAACTCGCCACAGTTGGCTTTAGATTTTTATAACTGGGTTGGAGGGTTGTTCCCTCACTCATTAGATTCCTGTTGCACTTTGGTTCATGTGCTAGTGAAGTCAAGAAGATTTCATGAGGCCCTGTTTCTTCTGAGAAACTTGATTGCTGAAGATGGTACTTCTCCATTGGTTGTGTTGGAAGTATTGATAGAGAGTTATCAAAGATGTTGCTCTAGTATTGCGGCTTTTGATTCATTGGTGAGGGCTTGTACTCAGGTTGGGGCTACTGAAGGTGCTTATGATGTCATCTATAATTTAAGGAGCCGGGGTTGTTTCATTACTATTCATGCTTGGAATAATTTCCTAAATCACTTGTTGCAATTGAATGAAATTGATAGGTTTTGGAATTTGTATAGAGGAATGGGTTCTTTTGGTTACATAGAAAATGTGAATACTTTTAATTTGGTTATCTATGCTCTGTGTAAGGAGTGCCGACTAGTGGAAGCTATTTCAGTGTTATATAGGATGATGAAGGGTGGAATTTTCCCCAATGTAGTCTCGTTTAACATAATCATAGACGCGGCGTGCAGGATTGGCAACTTGGGTCTTTCCTTGAAACTTTTTAAAAGGATGACTATGATATCAGGGGATTTTGTTTGGCCCAATTCTGTTACTTACAACTGCATAATCAATGGGTTCTGCAAGACTGGGAAATTATTACTTGCAGAAGAAATGCTTCATAAAATGGCCAAGGCAGGTAAAAAGCCGAGTGTTCGGGCATATGCTACTTTGATAGATGGGTATGCTAGGTGGGGAAGTCTGGAGGAGGCACTGAGGCTCTGTGATGTAATGGTGGAAAGGGGATTGGTCCTTAATAATGTTGTTTACAATTCGATTTTATACTGGCTTTATCGTGAAGGAGGGATTGAGGAAGCTTCTTTGCTGCTATCTGACATGATTGATAAGCATATATGGCCTGATCAGTACTCATATGCAATCCTTACCAAAGGCCTTTGCAGAAATGGAAATCTGACTGAAGCTCTTAAGCTTCATAGCCAGATTTTAGAACATAATCTAATACATGATTCTTTTTCTCACAACATACTTCTTAACTATATATGCAAAAGGAAAAACATGGCAGTAGCTAAGCGACTATTGGGCAACATGATTACCCGTGGCCTTGCTTTTGATGTTCATACATACGGAACTATGATTGATGGATACTGTAAACTAGGTAACACAAACGACGCGCTTCAAGTTTTTGATTGGATGATAAAGATGGGTGAGAAGCCCAACTTGACAATATACAATTCTGTCATTAATGGTCTGTGTAAAATGGCTTCAACAGATGCTGCAGAATACATAGTTGATGAATTACGAAAGAGAAGATTATTTGATGCAACGACCTTTAATACCTTGATTAGTGGATATTGCACTGGTGGACAGATTGATAAAGTGTTTAATTTGACGATGGAAATGAAGAGCTTGGGAATTTCTGCGAATAGAGTAACATATAATACACTGATAAACCTTCTCTGCAAGTGTGGTTGCGAGGAGGAAGCAAAAGAATTGATGAAGATGATGATTGTCCAGGGTATTTGTCCTGATTTTGTAACATACACTACACTTGTTACTCACTTCAAGAAATGTAGTCCTGATGAGGTGATTGCATTGCATGACTACATGATTCTAAAGGGAGTAGTCCCTGATCAGAAAACATATGATATCATTGTAACACCACTTCTTTTAGAAGAAGGATGAAAGAAAAAGTCATAATACGACATGTATAGTAGTCTAAAAGGTTGTCCGGTCTCAGTTTGTCACTTTTCTATTTTTTTCTTTAATACTAACAGATCATACCATTCAGTCTTTAGTGTACCAATCATATTCCTGTCAATTCAAATTACTTTATTTTAATTTTGATATCGTACATTAGCTTATCTTTTCTTAATTATATATTGTACACTGGAAGTGCATTTTGCTTATTTTTTGTACACAAATTGATATGCAGCTTGACCTATTTTGCATGATTTATAAATAAGAATATATTTTTTGAATAGCCTTAATAAACCAATTGAGGTAACGAAACTCTTATTGCTGGATTTTGATTCTTGAATAACATCATAACTTTTGGTTTTAGCCATTCATTAATATAAAGAACTTTCTATATTTATGCGCTCAACTAGAGGATTATGAGCCACTTTACTTTCTGTGGAAAAAATATAGATGTTTGCTTCGGTACAAAAACATGGATAAATTAAAACACGATGATAAATTCGTATGATGATAAATTCAGATGTACTGGTATAACAAAAACATGGATAAATTAAAACACGATGATAAATTCGTATGATGATAAATTTAGATGTACTGGTATAACAAAAACATGGATAAATTAAAACACGATACATAGATTATTACGTAAATAATTGATTTTTCTTTTTTTAAATATATATCATATCATTATCTTATTAAAACATCCGTATAATTTAATAAAAATAAAAAATATTTTTTATTTAGTTTTACAAAAAGATTTAAATAGCTTTTCTCTTTTTATGTTGGATAAAAACTACTCTTAATTTGGTCAAAATTTAAAATTTAATTAATCCTAGTTTTATATTTTTAAATTTTAAACAATTTAAAAAAAAACAAAAAAACATCTAAAAAATAAAAAAAATAAGAAAAGTTATTTATCTTCTCTAGGATTCAGTGTTCTTCTTCTGCTCTCTCTGGCAAAGAAGAAGAAGCTCTCTTCCAGTTTCTCCACGATACCCTGTCAAAATTTCTGAATTAATATAGGATAAGAGAAAATCGAAGATGTCCCGGTGTATGTGCTCTGCTACCCATCGGAGGAGTTCTTGCTGGTTGCCGGAGCCTTCACCGGCAAGAGTCTCGGCCTCTTCTGCTCCAAGGAAGATGACGCCCAAGCCCAGCTCCGCAAAGTTTTCACGGTCGACCCTCGCATGCGTGGCGGCTCCAAAGTTGTTCCCGTTGCGCTCAACAAGGTTCCCTAATTTTTTCATTGCATTCTCGTTCCTGTCGTTGAATTTCAATTTCATCCATTCTGGTATTTATCTTAAAATTACTGTTTCTGACAGGTTTTTCAGCTGAAGGTGAATGGCATGGCATTTAGATTGATACCTGAGCAATCTCAAGTAAAGAATAACCTGCGAGTGAGTTCTATTTTGTTCTCAGTATTATGTATTGATGTTCAATTTCCTTACGTTGATATAACTTTTTAATAGCCCTGTTTGGGCTGTTACTTGTGGTTCAAGTTATGAAGTAATGATTTATGCTTTGTGCATTACATAGGTGAGGGAGAAATCTGGCTCTGCTGCCAATAGCTTTCCTGGTGTTCCTGTTTTCCAGGTTCTCCTCTCAGTTGCCTTAAATCTGGATATCTCATTTGAGTTTTTGTTTAGAGTGTTGTAAGAAAGTTACAACAACAATTCACTGTATGGATTTTAGGCAAAAGTTGAGGAATAGCGAAGTGCACATAGAAAAACCAGACAGTAATTAGAGATGAGTAGTAGTTGTATGCGTCTACAATGAAAATGGTGGTAATACTCATCAATGTTGGAAGTTTAAAGGACTTAAAAACTATTCTAAATATTTAAATATGTAATAATAGTCAGTTGATTTATCTTTTTTGTTTATGATTTATGAAGTCGAAAAAAAAAGGTTGATGTCATATATAAAGTTAGAGACCTTTTGAACTAGATTTGTTCAACTTTTTTAGAAATGTACTTAGAATGATGATGCATATAAGATTGTTAGCATAACTTGTTTGTCATTACTTTATCTCTTAAGATCTGGAAACTAAGAATTCTGTTGGTTCTTACTTGTAACTTTGAATGCTTAGTTAATCTATAGAGAGTTTACTTTTTAGTTTGTAGCTGTCTTTCAAAAGATAGCTTTGATTAATCTTGATTTTCCAAGTTCTGCAATCTGAATCACTTTCTTGCTTGATTATGCAATTTTTAATTACATTATTGTTTCATTGTTAACAAAAAAAGGAAAGGAGTGATAGTTAGGTAGTTAGAATTACCGAAATAGTCTCTTTGCAAATTGCAACAGCTGGTTAAGGAAGAGTGATGTATAGTGTAACTCATTGTAGAGAGAAAGCTATGATTCTGATTTCTTCTTTTATGATCAATGACAAATCACAAAACTTAATTCCTTTTTTCTATAGTTTATTGCTTTCTATCTTTTTGATTCAAGAAAGTTCCACTCAGCTTTCTTGCCAAACCTGATAAGCAGCAGCTCCATGTCCTGCAAGTTGTATATATATATATATATTTATCATTAAGGAAATCATTATAATAAAATAATAATGAAACAGATATATAAAAAGTTGGTACTATATATGCAGACTACAGTACCAAAAAATTTGGATGATTGAATAAAGCAAAGTATAAATGGATGTGTTAAGGAGTTTTGCACATATTCTCTGTCTCTACGAATTCGTTTAGAATAAGCATTTTTTTAAGGACTAAATTTGTGTATATGAAAACACTAAAATTTTCAATGTCCTTTGTATTAAAAAAATGGAGAAGCAAATTAAATGGAACTTTTTAATAACTAAGAAGAAGCTAAGAAATTACAAGTTCCCATTTTGGCCGAAATATGTGCAGTAGTGTGTGGAACTGTGGATAGCTTCTTCGAAAGCATATGTATGCAGAATTGGGTGATTGAGCTGAGGTCAATTTCTATGAAATTCTCAAATTAAAGTACTTAGTAATTAATTGATGCTTGTGATTTAGCTGACATTTTGAATTGGTTCAAGTCAATTTATTGCTTAATTATGTGCTAATTTTTTCCCTTTTTAATGTTCATCTCAGGTGCAAGATTTTTACTTTATTATTCCTGATTATTTCATTTAAGTGTGGTAGTAATACACTCTCTTTCTTATCAGCAGGTTAGTATTATGTACATTAAGATCACACATTCATGTATATTCTGATATACTAGATCTTTATTAGGCATATATATCTTCACATTGTTATGCTCCTAGCTAATAAGATCATTTTTATCTGAATGCGTTGTATTCTTGTTTTCAAAAAAAAGAATGTAGAAAGCTAATAAGTCAGATAATTTTTTCCCTGTAACTCTTGGTTGCCAAAATAATAACATTCTTATGCACTAATAACTCTTAGCTTTCATAGAATTTGATTGACTAATTATTTAGTCATAAAAAACGGAATTCATTTTGATTATTTCATTCTTCTAGCATTTATTTAGTAGTTTACAGTATCAATGTTGTTAAATTTCTAAGTTCAGTCATGGATGATGATGACAGAGTCGTATAAGGATGGTGATCACACTAAGGATTTATATTTTGAGTACGAGTGTAGTTCCGATGAAAGTGATGATATCGTGGATGTAACGGTAGATATGGTAGAGGCAGATACAATTAATATTGATGATTTTGAAAAGTTGATAACTGATTTAACCATCGAAGACATACGAGGATTGGTGTTTGATACGGAATCTCAAATGATCAAATTATTAATTTCGGTTTCAAATGATATATATATATATATATATAATTTTAAGGTTTAGAATTCATTAATCCCTTAGACTCTCACGTTTCATACTCACCTTCAATTACCAACCCTAGAGAATCAAAGTACAGTAAGTTTTCTTCATAATTGATTTCATGTTATAATCTCTCGCATTATATTTTATGAAAGCTAAAAAGTTGCGATGTTATCTTTGGCTGCGGTGAGTTTTGCAATGTGGTGTGCAAGATCCATATATATTCCCAAGAAGAAGTGGAGAAGATGACAATTGGGATAATCAACGATGAAACTAATAGCAGTTTGGAAGAGGCATCAATGATTATGGAGCCTTCAAAGTCCTCCTCAGTGGGTCAACCAAATTATTTTTCTCCTACAGTTCTCAAAGTCTAAAGTTTCAGGGCTGTAATTGAGATGAATCATTTATGTTATGTTAGCCTTGTTTCTATCTTATTAACTGCATGCACTTTGATGCTATTTGTGTTATGATAATTTATCTTATGAACTCTTCCTAAGCACAGAAAAATCTGAACTATACTATTAGCATTGTCTAACCTGTAACTGCTTGAGTTACATACTTTATGAAATGATGGTGATCATTTCTAAATTTCATGCCATGGTTCCGTGTTGTGCAATATATTTACTTGGTATTGTTATGAATGTGTTTGGTGGTGTGATCATTTTTCAGCTTCAGAAATTAACTACAAATAACAAATGAAACATTTTTGGTAAAAATAGCTTTCCTTTATTAATGATGGATTCTCATTACTAATTTTATTCCCTTTGATGAATGAACATTTACTGTTACATAATGAACATTTCACTACTGCTCCTTGAAGAGTTCACGTCCAATAATCATTCTTCTGATCTCACTAGTTCCTGCACCAATCTCATATAGTTTGGTATCTCTCAGAAGACGATCAGTTGGATACTCATTCATATATCCATTTCCTCCCAAACATTGTTTTGCCTACAAATTTTGAAGGCTAATTATAAGCATAATAACACAGAAAACAGCGAAGTTGCGACAAGAAGCCAGTAACCAGCCTTTTATATTTGATAAAATTACTGCTTTAATATTTATTTTCAAGAAATAACTGAACTTTAAGCTTGAAATGCAGACACTTTAGTACACTTTAAATTTGACTAGGTTCACTATAAGTACCCCGGCATTCCCTTATCGATGATGAATGTAGTGATTCCTTTTGACCCAGCTGTTATGTCTGTCTTTGCATAGACAACTTGATTCAGTTCAATATATCAAATGTGCTATACATTCTCAGCATCTGTGTAGACTATTAATCAAATGTGCTATAATTAGCATTTTCATTGACAATTTGAGGAAACATTGCCCTTCTACGTTTATAAAGGCAAATTAAACAAGCGCAAAGTCAATCCAAAAAGGATGGGAAAATGCAAAAACGATTGAAGACACATACCAATGTTTGAGCGACTGGACCATTAGTACACCACATCTTGTTTCCATTAAGTACGTAGCCACCATCAACACGATCAGTGGTGCGGATTTTGTAACCACACTACTAACCGGCAAGTGCACCGGGTCGTACCAAGTAATACCTTACGTGAGTAAGGGTCGATCCCACGAGGATTGATGGATTAAACAACAATAGCATTTGATAGGATTAGTTAGACAAACAGAAAATAGTGTTGGAAGTTCAAAAAGCATTAAAAAGTAAATTCAAGAATTTCAGAAAACAAGCAGCAAATGAGTTGTGAAATATATATGGGGAAAACAGTTAAGGCTTTAGAGTTATCTATTTTCTGGATTGACTTTTCTTATTAACTATTCTAATCATGCAAGATTTAATTTATGGCAAACTATCTGTGACTAGACCCTAATTCCTTAGACCTTCCTAGTCTCCTCTAAAATTCATCAACTGCCAATTCCTTGGTCAATTAATTCCAATTAGAGGGTGATGATTAAATTCCAGTTTATATGCCACAAGAAACCTAATTGTCCAAAAATAAAGGGATTATATGTCACGTATCCCGTTAAATACAAACAATTAGAAATTCAGGATAATATGTTTTCAAGCTATTGTTCAAGTAAAGAGCTTTTCCAAGTTTTACAAGAACTCAAATAGAATATGGGTCATACTTCCGTTCCACCCAAATTCATAAAATAAAGAACGAAAACAATTATTGAAATATAAATCAAAACATGAATTAAAATAGAAAAATAATATTATCAATCCATACAATAGACAGAGCTCCTAACCTTAACAATGGAGGATTAGTTCTCATGGAATATGAAATGTAAATTTGTATGGAATAATGTTGTGGAATATGTTGTTCTGGAACTACCCTGTTGGGATCCCTTTTATAACTAATCCTAATAATTTTAAAAATCAAATATCTAAAATTAAAATTAAAATAATATCTTTTCCTAATTTTAAGATTTGAATTTAAATTTGAATTAATTTAAATAATCAAGTCTTCAATGGATGGATGGAGACCACTTGTTTCATCCATTCTGCAGCTTCTAATCTGTGTTTTCTGGGCTGAAAACTGGGTCAAAACAGCCCAGAAATCGCCCTCAACGTTTTCTGCATTTTTCTGCACGTGGCGCATGTGACGCGTTCGCGTCATTTGTGCAGATTCCAGTTCACGCGTTCGCGTTAGGCACGCGATCGCGTCATTGCGATTTCCTCCATTCCACGCGGTCGCGTGAGCCATGCGTCCGCGTCGGTATTCGCTGGTAATCTCCTTGGTTTCTTCTCTTTCTCTGCAGAAACTTCATCAAATCCATCTGAATGCTACCTAAAATAAATAAAATTGTACAAAACTCAAAATAGCATCCATAGTGGCTAAAATGTAATTAATTCTTAATTAAACTCAATAAATTAGATGCAAATTCACTAGGAAAAGATAGAAAAGATGCTCACGCATCACAACACCAAACTTAAACTGTTGCTTGTCCTCAAGCAACCAAAAACTAATATAAGCTTAGGATGTAAATTTGCATGAGAATGAGAATTCGATTAAGCTCATGTCTCTTCTTATAGTGGGGTTTACAATTGTAATCCGGAATAGTTTTGGCATCTCACTTTATCCTTTGAAATTCAGAATGATTGGCATCCATAGAAACTCAGAATTCAGATAGTGTTATTGATTCTCCTAGTTCAGTATGTTGATTCTTGAACACAGTTACTTTATGAGTCTTGGCCGTGACCCTAAGCATTTTGTTTTCCAGTATTACCACCGGATACATAAATGCCATAGACACATAACTGGGTGAACCTTTTCAGATTGTGACTCAGCTTTGCTAGAGTCCCCAGTTAGAGGTGCCCAGAGCTCTTAAGCACACTCTTTTTGCTTTGGACCACGACTTTAACCGCTCAGTCTCAAGCTTTTCACTTGACACCTTCACGCCACAAGCATATGGTTAGGGACAGCTTGATTTTAGCCGCTTAGGCCAGGATTTTATTCCTTTGGGCCCTCCTATCCATTAATGCTCAAAGCCTTGGATTTTTATTTTTATTTTTATTTTTATTTTTTTCGCAAGCTTCGTGTTTTTCACTGCTTTCTCTTGCTTCAAGAATCAATTTTATGATTTTTCAGATTATCAATAACATTTCTCTTTTTTCATCATTCTTTCAAGAGCCAACAATTTTAACATTCATAAACTTCACTATAAAAAATATGCACTGTTCATGTCATGCATTCAGAGTCACAGAAAATACCACCACATCTAAGTGAATAAGGCTACCCTTAAAATTTACTCAATTTCTCATGCAATATATCACTTCTGTATTTTTTTATTTGAATTCAAGCTTAGTGAGTAATACATGAGACATCTTTTCAGAATTAAGGCAAGTAAGAGAAAACTAAACTAGTCCTAGGATTCTAACTAATAAAGGATCATGCAACAAACATAGCAAAATAGCAGAAAACCGGAACATAACATAGAAAAAGAGGGAGGAAAAAATGAAAGGAACTCAACCACCTTAATTATCCTAGCGGTCGCTTTATTCTTCAGGTTGTGCTCCTCCGTGATGATGATTTGCCTCCCTTTTGGTGCTATAGGAATAAAAAGAAAACTTCTAAGCGAAGCGTCAACACCAAACTTAAAGGTTTGCTTGTCCTCAAGCAAAGAAGAACTGAAAATAGAAAGAGATAAATTATTATGTAGAAAGAAAAAGAAATAAAAGGATAAAAGAACAAGAGAGAATTAGGATTGGGAGAGGGAGTAAAAAAAAAATTAAAAACTGGCGGTGAACTGGTGGAGGTGTGCGGCGCAAGCGGCGCGGACGCGTGAGTCACGCAATCGAGCGCTTAGCGCGCTATTGAAGTGACGCGAACGCGTGGGGGACGCGATCGCGTGGATGACCGATATGTGCAACTGACGCGAACGTGTGGGGTACGCGTTCGCGTGACCAAAATTGTGCTTTTAGCACACTTCTTGCCCCAAGCCAGCACAACTCTCTGTCCAAACACTCTTTTACGTCAATTCTGCAGGTCACGCGTTCGCGTGAGTGACGCGGACGTGTGGGAGGCCGTTTTTCCACATGACGCGGGTGCGTCATCGACGCGGTCGTGTGGACAATTTGTGCCAAAGGCACTATTCCAGCGCCACTCCCTCACAAATCTCTGTCAAATTTATTTTTTCACACACACCCATCTGACGCGGACGCGTCAGCGACGCGTGCGCGTCGTGTGCGCTTTTTTTTTTCAAATAGCTTGAGGTGTTCAGTTCCTGTGATAGAATAGCTGCATGATCAGAAAATTAGTAAGAATTTAATAAAAACCAAACAAGTAAGAAAACTACTACTACGAAAAATAACTAAGGATATGAAATTATCGGGTTGCCTCCCGACAAGCGCTTCTTTAACGTCACTGGCTTGACGGTCAGTTCTGCTAGTTCAGCAGATGAGTGGACCTCTGGCGATCGATCTCGCCTCCAAGGTAGTGCTTCAGCCTCTGGCCATTCACTGTAAACTTCCTGTCAGAATTCTCTTCCTGTATTTCCACATGACCGTACGGTGAAGCTCTGGTAACCACAAATGGTCCTGACCACCGGGATTTCAGCTTCCCAAGAAAGAATTTGAGCCTTGAATTGTATAGAAGCACTCTCTGTCCTGGCTCAAAGACTCTGATGGCTATCTTCTTGTCATGCAATAGCTTAGTTCTCTCCTTATAGAGCTTGGCATTCTCATGGGCTGAGTATCTGAATTCATCAAGCTCATTCAACTGAAGCATTCGCTTAATTCCTGCAGCTTCTGAATTAAGGTTCAGGTACCTGATTTCCCAGTAAGCTTTATGCTCCAGTTCGACTGGCAAGTGACAGGCTTTGCCATAGACCAACTGATAAGGGGACATGCCAATAGGAGTCTTGTACGCTGTCCGGTATGCCCAGAGAGCATCATTAAGCTTCCTTGACCAGTCCTTTCTTGAAACACTGACGGTCTTCTCTAGAATCCTCTTAAGTTCCCTGTTGGAAACTTCAACCTGTCCACTTGTCTGAGGATGATAGGGAGTTGCCACCTTATGACGGACTCCATATCTATGCAGAAGAGAGTCCATCTGTCTGTTACAGAAGTGACTTCCTCCATCACTAATGAGTGTCCTTAGGACACCAAACCGGCTGAAGATATATCTCTGAAGAAAGCTCATTACCACCTTGGCATCATTGGTGGGCAAAGCCACAGCTTCCACCCACTTGGACATATAGTCGACTGCCACTAGAATATAGTTGTTTGAATGTGAGGGTGGGAAAGGTCCCATGAAATCAATACCCCACACATCAAACAACTCAACCTCAAGAATCCCCTACTGTGGCATTTTGTGATTGATAGGGAGATTTGTGGCTTTTGCACATCTGTCACAGTGCTTCACAAATTTTCTTGAATCTCTGAAGAGAGTAGGCCAGTAGAATCCGCTCTGAAGGACCTTTGTAGCTGTCCTTTCACCACCAAAGTGGCCTCCATACTCAGAACCATGACAGTGCCAAAGAATCTGCTGTTTTTCTTCATCTGGGACACACCTCCGGATAATTCCATCTGAACACCTTTTAAAAAGGTATGGTTCCTCCCAAATGTAGTACTTTGCATCAGTCAATAGCTTCTTCACTTGTTGCCTACTGTACTCCCTTGGGATAAAATTCATGGCCTTATAATTTTCAATGTCTGCAAACCATGGAGCCTGCTGAATGAGGAATAATTGCTCATCCGGAAATGTCTCAGTTACAACTGTGGGTGGTTGTACTCCTGCTTCAGGCTCAATTCTGGAGAGATGGTCAGCTACTTGATTTTCTGACCCTTTTCTATCTTTTATCTCAATATCAAACTCCTGAAGGAGCAACACCCATCTAATTAATCTTGGTTTAGAATCCTGCTTGGTTAGAAGGTACTTCAAAGCAGCATGGTCAGTATAAACAATAACCTTAGAACCAAGCAAATAGGACCTAAACTTATCAACAGCATACACAACAGCTAATAATTCCTTTTCTGTAGTTGTGTAATTCTTTTGAGCATCATTTAACACACGACTGGCATAATAAATAACATGTACAAGCTTACCATGCCTCTGTCCTAAAACAGCTCCTATAGCAAAATCACTAGCATCACACATTAATTCAAATGGTAAATCCCAGTCAGGGGGAGCTATAATAGGAGCAGAGGTAAGGTTTGCTTTCAGAGTTTCAAAAGCATGCAGACAATCAGAATCAAAGACAAAAGGAATATCAACAACCAACAGGTTGCTCAATGGTTTAGCAATTTTAGAAAAATCCTTTATAAATCTTCTATAAAATTCTGCATGACCCAAGAAACTCCTGATTGCCTTAACATTGGTTGGTGGTGGTAATTTTTCAATTACCTCCACTTTTGCTCTGTCAACCTCAATCCCCTTACTTGAAATCCGGTGTCCAAGAACAATGGCTTTTGTAACCATAAAATGGTATTTTTCCCAATTTAAAACAAGGTTTGATTCTTGACACCGTTTCAAGACAAGAGATAAATGTTTAAGACAGGATTCAAAAGAATTATCAAAAACAGAAAAGTCATCCATAAATATCTCAATAAACTTTTCAACCATATCAGAAAAAATTGAAAGCATACACCTCTGAAAAGTTGCTGGAGCATTGCAAAGTCCAAATGGCATTCTCCTATAGGCAAATACTCCAAAGGGGCATGTGAATGCTGTCTTCTCTTGATCTTGAGGGTCCACTGCAATTTGATTATATCCAGAATATCCATCTAGAAAATAATAAAAAGCATGACCAGCTAACCTCTCAAGCATCTGATCAATGAAAGGGAGGGAGAAATGATCCTTCCTTGTAGCAGTGTTGAGTCTCCTGTAATCTATGCACATTCTCCATCCTGTGACTGTTCTTATAGGAATAAGCTCATCTTTTCATTCTTGATCACTGTCATCCCTCCTTTCTTGGGAACTACCTGCACAGGACTTACCCAAGGACTGTCAGAAATAGGGTAAATAATACCTGCTTCCCATAACTTCATTACCTCTTTTTGGACCACCTCTTTCATAGTTGGATTGATTCTCCTTTGTGGTTGCACAATTGGTTTGGCATCATCTTCAAGGAGGATCTTGTGCATACACTTGGTTGGACTAATCCCTTTTAAGTCACTAATGGTCTACCCAAGAGCTGTTTTATGGCTCTTGAGCACTGAAACAAGCGCCTCTTCCTCTTCAGGCTTCAGGGAAGAGCTAATAATTACTGGATATGAATCATTTCCACCCAAGAACACATATTTCAGAGAAGGGGGTAAAGGTTTGAGCTCAAGCTTGGGGGCTTCCTCCTCCTTGATTGGCGTGTTCATAATCTCCTTTTGGGGTGGTGAATCGTCAACTTCAACTAATTCACACTCAGAATTAGGATCCAAAACATCATCAAGTACCTCAGTTTCCAGTACTTCTTGAACAAGTTGTTCAATAACATCTATTTTCATACACCCCTCAGAATCATT
>NC_029793.2:108885432-108901739 GCF_000816755.2 Arachis ipaensis | reverse complement strand
TGGGTCTGGCATCTTCTCAGGAAGGGTGTGTTGAATAATAGCACTGCATTCCTTGGTTAGCACCACTGTTTCTTGTTCCTTCCAATTCCTCTTGTGGTTCAACAATTCTTTCATAAATTTAGCATAGAGAGGCATTTGCTCCAGAGCCTCTGCAAAAGGGATGTTGATCTGCAGCTTCTTGAAGACATCTAAAAATTTAGAGAATTGCTTTTCTTTGGACGCCTTCTGAAGCCTCTGAAGATATGGCATTTTTGGCTTGTATTCAGGGGCCTTTGGTAAGGTGGGATAAGTGTCAAGAGAGTCAGGAAATGGGTTGTCTGCACGTTTAGGAGGGGCGTGCTCTACTTCTTCCTTCTTCTCCTCTGGAGCTTCCTTTTCAACTAGATCTTCATTGACCTTAGTCTCAGAACCAGCTACCTTACCACTCCTCAATTGAATAGCCTTGCAATATTCTCTTGGGTTCACTACTGTATCACCAGGAAATGTATTTGAAGACCTTTCAGGTAATTGCTTGCTCATTTGACCCATTTGAACCTCTAAGTTTCTAATGGAGGCTCTGGTTTCTTGCACGAAACTCATCATCATCTCCCACTTAGAATCTTCTTGGGATTTAGAATTTGCTTGCTGAGGTGATTGTTGTTGCTGAGACTGAAATTGGCGGTTATTATAGTTGTTCTGTTGAAAACCACCCTGAGAACTATTGTTGAAGTTTTGAGGTCTCTGAGGTTGATCTCTCCACCCAAAATTTGGGTGATTTCTCCATCCCTGGTTGTATGTCTTAGAATATGGATCATTGTTGGGATTCCTAGGACCACTCCCCATGTAATTCACCTGTTCAGAAGAAGGTTGAGCATAATCATAATTATCATTTTGCACAAAGTTACCTGCCATGTCATATGAGGTATCTTGGGGTGAATTTTGAGTGTTGATAGCTGAGACTTGCATGCCACCCATCTGTTGAGTAAGTAGATTTATCTGCTGAGACATAAGCTTGTTCTGAGCAAGAAGAGCATTAACAGCTTCTACTTCCAACACACCTCTCTTTTGAGAGGTCTCAGAGTTCACATGATTCTTGTTAGATGAGTAGAGATATTGGTTGCTTGCAACTAATTCAATCAGCTCAATAGTCTCCTCTGGTGTCTTCTTCTTGTGCAATGAACCGCCTGCAGAAGTATCTAAGCTCATCTTGGACATCTCACCCAAGCCTTCATAAAAGATATCCTGTTGGGTCCATTTGGAGAACATGTCCGGAGGGCATTGCCTAGTCAGTAGCTTGTATCTCTCCCAAGCTTCATAAAGAGTTTTATCCTCCTTCTGTCTGAAAGTCTGAACCTCTAACCTAAGCTTAGTCAGCTTCTTTGGTGGAAAAAATTTAGTGAGAAACTCTGTAACAACCTTGTCCCAAGTATTCAGACTCTCCTTTGATTGTGAATCTAGCCATAGCTTTGCTTTATCCCTCAGAACAAACGGGAAAAGCATGAGTTTGTACACCTCTGGGTTCACTCCATTTGTCTTCACAGTATCACATATCTGCAGAAAATCAGATATAAACTGATTTGGATCTTCATGAGGAAGCCTATGATACTGGCAGTTCTGTTGCACCAGGGTGACCAATTGTGGCTTCAACTCAAAGTTGTTTGCAGTTATAGGAGGCACCACAATACTTTTTCCATAAAGATCCGCAGTAGGGGCAGAATAAGAGCCAAGCACTCTCCTCTGTTGATCATCCCCATTCGGATTTACCACATTGGCATTAGCGTTATTATTTGTCATAGTGGATTCTGCAGTCTCGCAAAATCTTGCTTGTTGTAAACGTCGCCTGAAAGTTCTTTCAAGTTCAGGATCAAAGTCTAAGAGCTGTTCTTTGTCTCTATTCCTGCGCATACACAAGCAGAAAACGAGGATTGATGGATTAAGCAACAATAGCGTTTGATAGGATTAGTTAGACAAACAGAAAATAGTGTTGGAAGTTCAAAAAGCATTAAAAAGTAAATTCAAGAATTTCCGAAAACAAGCAGCAAATGAGTTGTGAAATATATATGGGGAAAACAGTTAAGGCTTTAGAGTTATCTATTTTCTGGATTGACTTTTCTTATTAACTATTCTAATCATGCAAGATTTAATTTATGGCAAACTATCTGTGACTAGACCTTAATTTCTTAGACCTTCCTAGTCTCCTCTAAAATTCATCAACTGCCAATTCCTTGGTCAATTAATTCCAATTAGAGGGTGATGATTAAATTCCAGTTTATATGCCACAAGAATTCTAATTGTCCAAAAATAAAGGGATTATATGTCACGTATCCCGTTAAATACAAACAATTAGAAATTCAGGATAATATGTTTTCAAGCTATTGTTCAAGTAAAGAGCTTTTCCAAGTTTTACAAGAACTCAAATAGAACATGGGTCATACTTTCGTTCCACCCAAATTCATAAAATAAAGAACAAAAACAATTATTGAAATATAAATCAAAACATGAATTAAAATAGAAAAATAATATTATCAATCCATACAATAGACAGAGCTCCTAACCTTAACAATGGAGGATTAGTTCTCATGGAATATGAAATGTAAATTTGTATGGAATAATGTTGTGGAATATGTTGTTCTAGAACCACCCTGTTGGAATCCCTTTTATAACTAATCCTAATAATTTTAAAAATAAAATATCTAAAATTAAAATTAAAATAATATCTTTTCCTAATTTTAAGATTTGAATTTAAATTTGAATTAATTTAAATAATCAAGTCTTCAATGGATGGATGGGGACCACTTGTTTCGTCATTCTGCAGCTTCTAATCTGTGTTTTCTGGGCTGAAAACTGGGTCAAAACAGCCCAGAAATCGCCCCAGCGTTTTTTGTATTTTTCTGCACGTGGCGTATGTGACGCGTTGGCGTCATTTGTGCAGATTCCAGTTCACGCGTTCGCGTCAGGCACGCGATCGCGTCATTGCGATTTCCTCCATTCCGCGCGGTCGCGTGAGCCATGCGTCGGCGTTGGTATTCGCTGGTCATCTCCTTGGTTTCTTCTCTTTCTCTACAGAAACTTCATCAAATCCATCCGAATGCTACCTAAAATAAATAAAATTGCACAAAACTCAAAATAGCATCCATAGTGGCTAAAATGTAATTAATTCTTAATTAAACTCAATAAATTAGATGCAAATTCACTAGGAAAAGATAGAAAAAATGCTCACGCATCAATCAGGGTTGCATTTTATGCTGACAACATTAGAACCAGCTGCACGAAAAGATCAATTCGCTCTATGGAATCCTTGGAATATCTTAAAAGATGCAATACACTCCCTATAAATTAATTAAGCATTCAAAGTTACAAGTATGAACCAATAGAGTTCTTAGTTTCCAATATCTTAAGAGATAAAAGCAATGACAAACAACACATTCGCCAACATATTGTTACGAAGAAACAAATACATAATGCTTGAGAACTGCTACACATACAAGTCTTTTTGACTTATAAGTTCATTCAAGTTGGTCCAAGTCCAACAAAAACAACCCTCACATTACGAGCGTGTAAACACGCACTCACTCAACCGTTTCAATATCGCGCTCAGATTATGAAAGACGCTTCCTCTTCTTCCTCGATCAAAACACTAACCCTGAAGATTCAAACGACGCTTGAAATCTCTCAAGAAACTGCCAAAATCGTCGCAAAAACTCAAGAAAATCTACAAGAGAAGTTCAAAATCTACATAAAAAAACACAGAAATAAAAAACAAAAGATTATTCAAGGTACTGTTTCACTAATCGTCCAGTTTTTTCACTTTTCTCTTTCTCATTTTGATCGCGAAATACTAGATAGTCATATTTCTATTTATTAAGTAGATTCATTATGTATTCTTGGTTTAAAATACATATTACTGTTCTCATTATACTGTTCAATCGGTGATAACTGTTTTATATTGTTCTTGAACTGGGTTTGTCTCTAGGAACTGAGTTTGTATAAATAGAAACTTTTGCTGTATTTCAAGTAAATTCGCGTGTAATTGATGCTGTTATTTTTGAATATTGTTCTTGTACTTCTTGTGTCATTTTATGAATGTTTGGTTAACTTCAATATCATTTTGAACTTATATTATGTCATGTAATCTAAAAAATAATAGAGATGTATATGGCTGGTATTTCAGTGTATTTCAAGTGAATTCGAGTATAACTGGTGCTGTTGTCCTATCCCTAGTGTAACTAGTAAAAGAATATATCCTTGTGCTTCTTGTGTTATTTTATGCATGTTTGGTTGACCTGAATATCATTTTGAGCTCATATTATGTCATGTAATCTAAAAAATAATAGAGGTGTATATGGCTGATATTTCGGTGTATTTCAAGTAAATTCGAGTGTAATTGGTGATGTTGTTATCTATTAACCTTATTTTTTATTCTTTACAGTAAAAATGGCAAGCAAGAACCCTACTGCACCAAAATATAATATAAGCACATATATCTTAGACCAACTCAATTTTTTCTTGTATAAATATAGTTTATTTAAATGATTCTTATTTGCTTACAGAAAACTCATGATTTGAGATGTTCGACAAGACTCCTACATGATAAATTCCAAAACATGAGCAACGGAAAAAAGGTCATCGTCCAGGAATTGGGATTTGATGGTTTGATGCACATCCCTCCAATGAATGTGCTGCATAAGCTCCTGAATGAGTTGGCATATTCTTTTGATTTGATAAGAAACACATTGGACACCCGGTATGGTGTATTGAGAATCAACCAGGAAAATATAAGAGCTGCCCTTGGCTTGAATGCATCTGGTAATTAACTTATTATATAAACTGTTATACTTGCATTCTTTGTAATATATTCTTTCGAACTCATATTATGTCATGTAATAAAAAAAATAATAGAGGTGTATATAGCTGGTATTTTGGTGTATTTGAAGTGAACTGGAGTGTAATTGGTGATGTTATTTTGCTATTTTTACAGGGGCGCTCTTTCTAGGAAAAGTTAATTTTAAAGAGCTCAGTGAAGAAGACAAGGAAGTTTATAGAAACTTCCAAGAAAAAATATTAAAGCAATTGACAGACTCCACGATGGAGACCGGTGTTGACGGTGACAAAGATCAGCTTAGGTTCAAGAGGACGTTCATACTCTACATTCAAATGCTGTTTTTGTTGCCGACAATAATAAACAAGGTTTCTCCCGTCCACATGCCACTGATTTTTCGTGTGGACACCATACGTGAGTGGAATTAGGGTGATCATATCCTCGACTTCCTCATCAAGGGCATAAGTGAGCACATATTGAAAAAGAAAAAATTCGTTGATGGCTGCCTCTATGCTCTAACGATTGTATACTTTCATGAATCCAAACACAAAAACAAGCCGGCGGATACAATCTATGGACTACCGTGGTTGTAGCACTTGACTAAGGAATTGCTGCTTGAGAGGATAGAAGCTGAAATTAAGGGTAATATGGTAACTCAACAAAATTTTTTCTTTAATTTTGGTGTATTTGTTTTAAATATATGATGTAAACTAATGTTTTACCTATTTTAGGACATCGTCAAGAGGACACAGCTGAAAGAGAAATTGACGAGAATGAAAGAAGAAGAAAAGAAGGAGAAAAAGAAGAAGACACAAAAGAAGAAGGACACTTTTTCAGAAAGTAATAGTGGTACTGACTCCGAGTCTGATTCTGAACAAGACTAAAAGGAGGCACCAAAAACAAGAAAACAACTAACAAAAAAAGTAAAAAAATAAGTATTATTTTTCAGTGCATTTTGTCATTTTTACTGTGTTTATTGCCTCATGATTGTTTGCTGTCCAGGATGGAATTCAAAAAGAGGAAGCACATTGTTCAGGATTCATCTTCGAAAAGCCAAACTGAATCTAATGATGAGTAAGATTTTGAAATTATCATTGGAATGCTATGTTTTCTTTTTATATCAAAATTTTATGTATTAACAGAATGTTTCTAATTTATTGTTAGAAGTAAAGAATTGGAGCGAATAATAAAAAGGAAAATTGAAGAAAAAAGTTTACAGTCCTACAAAAAAGTATGCATTACTTTCAGGAGTATTTTATCAATTTTGTTGTGTTTGTTTGCTTGATAATTTTTTGCTTATTAAGATGCAATCCAAAAAAAAAAAAAATCACATTATTGAGTAATTTTCTTCACTGAATCTGATGACGAGTAAGATACATTATAAAGCTATCTTTTCTTTTTCATCAAAATTTTGTTTGTTAACATAATCTTTTGCATGTACTGTCAGAACTGAACAAAGACAAGAATTTTTAAGAGAAGCAAAAAAAAAAAAAGAAAACAAATGACAAGCCTGTAGAAAGGTATGTCGCTTTTTGGTGTATTTTGACAATTTTTTTGTGTTTTTATTGGCTAATGATTATTTGCTTTCTCAGGATGCAGGAAAAAAGAACAGATATACCAGAAGGTTGGCTCCGCCCCACAGAAACTCACTATGATTCTTCGCAAACCTAAGATCCTTTATTTGATAAAATTTTCTAAATCCTGATGTAATTAATTACTCTAGTTTTACTGAATAACATTTATTTTGTCCTTAGAATGCCAGATGTGAACTTGGCAAGTGAAAATGATCCTGTCTTTCAAACACAAACAGATCAGAGCAGTGTAAATAAGCCAAGTGATAACATGTAATTTCTGTTTCTATTGCCATTTTCTTAATTCTTATGTTACCATGTTCTGCTTTTGATTCTATATGTATGTGTATATATATATTAGAAAGAAAGCCTTTTAATGATTTATTCAAGAACAAAAAGAGAAAAAAAAAAAAAAGAAAAAACTGCAACTATGTAAGTTTTCATAAAACAGAGGTTGTATTTCTATTCAATGCTTGATGTGTATTCTGAGATGATTTTAGTGTATTTCAGGTTGGGGGAATAAGAAGAACCGTTCAATGAACCAGCTCAAGAAAAAAAATTGTTCTTCAGAAAGAGACCCATTCAAATCCGAACCGCTAGACATGTGAGTTTTCCAATTTACTTTCAATCTTCTATTCTTCTATTTTATGAATGTTTATTAAGTTTTTATTTTTGTCTTCGTTAGACTTCCACTTCAAATATGTGCACCTCCATCAGAGACAACAACATCAAGCCCTCTACAAAATCAACCAACGCCTGCAAAGTCTCCCAGAGAGGAATTTAAAGAAGAAACAATTAATGTGTAAGGAATAATACTTTTGATGCATTTGGTTTGTCTTTGGGTGTATTGTGCATGGTTTAATAGGTTACATGTCTTTTATATAGAGGTGTATTTGGTTCTTATTTCGGTGTGTTTCTTGTGAATTGAAGTGCAATTATTTTTTTTTAATTTTAATTCCTTTTCTGTAATTCTGCAGCACTCCACAACCCCATAAACCTGCTGAAAACACACCAACAGAGCCAGCAGCTCCTTCTAATTGCCATAGTTGTGGATTAAGGACAATTATACTCACTTGACTTACTCTTGATGTTAAGGATTGACTAAGTGAGATTATCATGCAGATGCATCATTGGTAGTTTTACATATTATTTTTAGTAGCTTTTAATTTGTTTTTTTGTATTTTCATTATCAATAAACAAACAATTGAATGATTTATTTCTAGATGCTTTGATGCATCAAGTACTAGTTGAATAATGGTCATTTCATGAAAATAATATAAGAAGATGATATTGCTTTTAAATGAATGAAATGTCTTCTGATCATTCATGGAATGGCAAACTTTGATGCAATTGTTGTGGTTGATGACAGGTGAAGAAGCAAGGGCGTTGGCAACGTCAAGATATAAAGGCGTTGCCTTGGCCAACGCCAACTACAAAGAAGAATTCAAAAGAATTTGCAACCTTGACCCCTCATACTCCATCAATGATAACTTGAGCTACAAAGCTTCAAATGAAGTGATTCCAGTGGCATTGGAAAGTAGGAATCAAGAGATTTCCAACCATATATGGTACTACATGATGGACACTAAATCTGTGGGAGAAAACTTACCCCGAAAGTGCAAAGATGAACATAGTATCAACATGTAGTAAGGCCAGCAGACCTCTTCACATTCCATGGAATATAACTCGAGGTGTAAAGCTTCAAATGATGCGCTTTTAAGTGCATTGGAAAGTAGACATCTAGAGCTTTCCAACCATATATAATAGTCTATAGTGGGCATGAAAGTTGAGTACAAACAACAGGCATCTTTGAAACCCCAAAAGCAAGCTGGCGTTGGGAACGCCCATAATCAAAGGCGTTGTTCACAATAACGCCAGCGACCCCTGGCAGCCTGACCTTGTCCTCTTTAAAGGAGCATAACTTGAGCTACAGAGGTTCAAACGATGTGCTTCTAGTTGCGTTAGAAATTTGACATTTAGAGCTTTCTAACGATTAATAATAGTCTATGGTGAGAACGAAATTGTAGCTCAGACAATAGGCATCTTTAAGCCCTAAAAACACTCAACAAAGAAAACGAAGGAATTGGCAACTTGATTGTGGTGTTAGCAACGCCTTTTTTTTCCCAACATGAAGATTGAAAATCAAGCATAAATAAGGCATTGGCAACTTGATTTTTGAGGTATCAATGCCTTCCTTCTCTCAACGTCAAGGCTAAAGAGCAAGCATAATAAAGGCATTGGCAACTGGATCCTAGCATTAAAAACGCCTTCATTCTCTCCTTTAGCAACTGCAACCTTGAAGGATGACAAATGGCATTGGAAACTTAACCCTGAGAGTTAACAACACCTTCCCTTCTCTCAGCATCAAGGGCATTTCCAACTTGAAGTTTGCGTTAACAACGCCTTCCCTTCTCTCAGCATCAAGGGTGTTGCCAACTTGAAATTTATGTTAGCAATGCCATCTTATGCTCCATTAACTTTAACTCCTGGAAGCTTTACAAAGGAGTTGGCAATGCCACATCCCAAAGGCGTTTCCCCAACAACGCCAACTCTAGCTACTGGAAGGAAAATCCTAGCGTTGGCAATGCCAGGCTTATGAAGGCATTATCCTCGATTACGTTCACGATAAGTAGAGTTGGAAATTCTGAATTTGTGCGTATGCACACCCTATCATGGGTACACACAATGAGAAATCAGGCACGCATGCATACGCAAGAGGCAGAAAGCGTACGCACAGGGGGATTTGTTGCAATTATGAGTACGCACGAGTGAACATTGGTACGCATGGAAGGAATTTGTTAGTGCCAGAGCTCTCAGAGCTTCAAGTCCAACGAAGCCCATCCTGAAAGCATGATTTAAAACCATCTAAAGTGCTTGAGAATTAGTATAAATAGGTGGTACTTTTTTTCGTATCAAGTTTTTGGTGCCGTTGCCGAGGATTGATATAGATTGACAATGATTAAGTTGGTGGATACCTAGATTAAGCATTTTTTTTTCTTATTTTGTTTAGCACACTAACTGTTTGATATTTGGTTTAACCCAATTCTAGCTTCACTCTTTCACTAGAGTGACCATATTTTTTAGTTTTTTTTTGGTTTGTTTGTGTTTTGTGTATGCCAGGAAGAAAAAATGGTGAATCCACTTCTTTTGACCCTAACCCAGAAAGAACATTTTTGAGATTGAGAAGAGAAGCAAGAGGTAAGAGGGTTATTGGTGAAAAGGAATTGGAAGAAGATCAAGATCAAGTCATGGAGGATGAGATGCACCATCAGCATGAAGAGGTTGCCAACAATAATGGTCAACCTGCTAGAAGGGTGTTAGGCTCTTACACTATTCCCAACCCCAGAAATTGTGGGAGCAGCATACTCACTCCTAGTGTGCGTGCAAAAAACTTTGAACTTAAACCTCAGTTCATCACTCTAGTCCAGAACAATTGCCAATATGGAGGAGGTCCCTTGGAAGATCCCAATCAACACTTGTCTATTTTTTTGAGAATATGTGATACGGTCAAGGAAAATGGGGTGCATCTAGACATATACAAGTTGCTTCTATTCTCCTTTTCTCTAAGAGACAAGGCATCTCAATGGCTAGAAACCTTTCCCAAGGAAAGCATCACCAATTGGGATGATTTGGTTAACAAGTTTTTAGCTAAATTTTTCCCACCTCAAAGAATTATCAAGTTGAAAACAGAGGTGCAAACCTTCAGGCAAATGGAGGGAGAGTCCCTTTATGAGGCTTGGGAGAGATACAAAGCATTAATAAGGGGGTGCCCACCAGATATGTTCAGTGAGTGTGTACAACTTCAAAACTTCTATGAAGGTCTCTCTCCAAAAGCAAGAAAAGCACTAGATTATTCCTCAGGAGGCTCACTTCAGATGTTGAAAACTCCTTAAGAAGCACAAGACCTTATTGACATAGTGGCAAATAATCAATATTTCTACTCTTCAGAGAGGCACACAACTCCAAAGAGGGGAGTTGATAAACCACTATTTTACGATTTATTTTGTATTTAATTGAGTGGATTTTATCCATTATTCTCATACTTATTCATATAAATCGCATTTTTTACATTTCCCTTCCTAATTCTGTGCTAAGATTGAAAACATGCTTCTTTGGCCTTAAATTTGCTAATTTTAATTCTCTCTTATTACCATTTGATGCCGTAATAGGTTTGTTAAGTGTTTACAGGGTTTATAGGGCAGGAATGGCTTAGAGGATGGAAAGGAAGCATGCAAAAGTGGATGATGCATACGCGAGACCAGGAATTTGTTCGGCGACACGTACGCGTGGCTGACGCGTATGCGTCATAGAGCGTCACATGCTGCATTAAACAGAAAATGCTAGGGGCAATTTCTGGGTTGCTTTTGACCCAGTTTCAAGCCTAAAAGTGAAGATTAGAGGCTGCAGAGTGGAGCTGGAAGGGAGAATGAATGATTCACAACATTCATTCACATTAGTTAGGTTTTAGATGTAGTTTTTCTAGAGAGAGAGGTTGATAAACCCATATTTTATGATGTATTTTGTGCCCAATTCAAGTGATTTATTCAATCCCTCACCCACTTATTCATGTATATTGCATGGTTTCACTTTCCCTTCCTTATTATGTGATATATGTGAAAAACGTGTTTCCTATGCTTTAAAAATATTAATTTTAATTACCCTTTATTACCATTCGATGCCGTGATTTATGTGTTAAGCATTTTTCATATCTCCTAAGGCAGCAATGGCTTAAAGAACAGAAAGGAAACATACAAAAATGGAAGGAAAGCACAAAAATAGAGTCTTGAAGAAAAAGGCAGCGACGCGAACGCATGGAAGACGTAGCCGCGTGCCTAGCGCGAAAAGGCAGCGACGCGAACGCGTGACCGACGCGAACGCGTGCCTTGAGCAGAACGCAAATGACGCGTACGTGTGACCAACGCGACTGCGTGGAAGAGCATAACTCCAGATGACGCGACCGCGTGACCCACGCAGACGTGTGACAGACGCCACGTGCAGAATCTGCAGAAAACGCCCCCAGCGATTTTTGGACGCTTTTTTGGCCTAATTCTGAATCCAGAAACACAGAATATAAGCCAGAGAATGGAGGAATCAAAAGGGGAGATCAGACATTCATAATTTTAGGATTAGATGTAGTTTTTAGAGAGAGAGAGGTTCTCTCCTCTCTCTTAGGTTTTAGGATTAGGATTCCTCGTAAAGGATTTAGGATTTCAACTTCCTCTCAGGTTTAATATTCCTTTTATATTTTTATTTATTCTAGTGCTTTTATTCGTCTCTGACTTATGTTACCAATTTGGCTCATGAACTCTTTATATTTAGATTGATTTTCTTTTATTAATGCAATTGAGGTATTTCAGATTTATCTTTAGCCTTTTTATATTCTTGGCTTTAATTGATTAATTAGAGACTCTTGAGTTATCAAACTCATCGTGATTGAGAATTGTTATTTTTGCTAATTGAATTGAATCCCACTAACTCTAGTCCTTTCTTAGGAATTGATTAGGACTTGAGGATCAAACTAATTAGTCCACTTGACTTTCCTTTGTTCTAGTAAAGGTTAACTAAGTGGGATTAAAACTCAAATTCTCATCACCATCGATAAGGATAACTAGGATAGGACTTCCGAATTTTCGAACCTTGCCAAGAGTTTTATTAATTATTAATTTATTTTCCCTGCCATTTAAATTACTTGTTCTTTATTTTAAAAACCCAAAATTCTATCTTTTCCATAGCTAATAATAAGAACACCTCCCTGCAATTACTTGAGAAGACGACCCGAGGTTTGAATACTTCGGTTTATAAATTTATTTGGGTTTTGTTACTTGTGACAACCAAAACGTTTGTACGAAAAGATTTTCTGTTGGTTTAGAAGCTATACTTGCAACGCGATAATATATTTGTGAACTTCTTTACCGATAGGAAAACCGGATCGTCAAAATGGCGCCGTTGCCGGGGATCGAACCCGGGTCGTCCGCGTGACAGGCGGAAATACTTACCACTATATGTGATAAACCCATATTTTATGATGTATTTTGTGCCCAATTCAAGTGATTTATTTAATCCCTCACCCACTTATTCATGTAAATTGCATGGTTTCACTTTTCCTTCCTTATTATGTGATATATGTGAAAAACGTGTTTCCTATGCTTTAAAAATATTAATTTTAATTACCCTTTATTACCATTCGATGCTGTGATTTGTGTGTTAAACATTTTTCAGATCTCCTAAGGCAGGAATAGCTTAGAGGACAGAAAGGAAACATTAAAAAATGGAAGGAAAGTACAAAAATGGAGTCTTGAAGAAAAAGACAGCGACGCGAACGCATGGACGACGCAGCCGCGTGCCTAGCGCGAAAAGGCAGCGACGCGAACGCGTGACTGACGCGGACGCGTGCGTTGAGCAGAACGCAAATTACGCGTACGCGTGACCAACGCGACCGCGTGGAAGAGCAGAACTCCAGATGATGCGACCGCGTGATCCACGCGGACGCGTGACAGACGTTACGTGGAGAATCTGCAGAAAACACCCCCAGCAATTTCTAGACCCTTTTCGGCCCAATTCTGAATCCAGAAACACAAAATATAAGCCAGAGAATGGAGGAATCAAAAGGAGAGATCAGACATTCATAATTTTTAGGATTAGATGTAGTTTTTAGAGAGAGAGGTTCTCTCATCTCTCTTAGGTTTTAGGATTAGGATTCCTCTTAAAGGATTTAGGATTTCAACTTCCTCTCAGGTTCAATATTCCTTTTATATTTTTATTTATTCTAGTGCTTTTATTCGTATCTGACTTATGTTACCAATTTGGCTCATGAACTCTTTATATTTAGATTGATTTTCTTTTATTAATGCAATTGAGCTATTTCAGATTTATCTTTAGCCTTTTTATATTCTTGGCTTTAATTGATTAATTGGAGACTCTTGAGTTATCAAACTCAACATAATTGAGAATTGTTATTTTTGCTAATTGAATTGAATCCCACTAACTCTAGTCCTTTCTTAGGAATTGATTAGGACTTGAGGAACAAACTAATTAGTCCACTTGACTTTCCTTTTTCCTGGTAAAGGTTAACTAAGTGGGATTAAAACTCAAATTCTCATCACCATCGATAAGGATAACTAGGATAGGACTTCCAAATTTTCGAACCTTGCCAAGAGTTTTATTAATTATTAATTTATTTTCCCTGCCATTTAAATTACTTGTTCTTTATTTTAAAAACCCAAAATTCTACCTTTTCCATAGCTAATAGTAAGAACACCTCCCTGCAATTCCTTGGGAAGACGACCCGTCATTTGAATACTTCGGTTTATAAATTTATTTGGGTTTTGTTACTTGTGACAACCAAAACATTTGTACGAAAGGATTTTCTGTTGGTTTAGAAGCTATACGTGCAACGCGATAATATATTTGTGAATTTCTTTACCGATAGGAAAATCAGATCGTCAAAATGGCACCGTTGCCGGGGAATTGCAAACGTGTGTCTTATTATTGGTTATTGTAAATATTTTTTTTCTGCTTGTTTATTTGTTTCTGTTTTTATTTTTAATTCTTATTAGCTACCATGAGTTCTCACCCCTCTCGCTTTGAGTTTGGTTCTAATATTGTTGAAGGGATGCATCAAGGTCAGAGCAGTCAAGGATGGATATAGCCACGAGGACTTGATCAACCCTTTAGGCAACAACACCCTCCACAGTATCACAGACGACGACCATTCTACAATGCATGCCAAGGAAATAGATACGGTGGATCCCGTTGTAGTTACCAACGAGTTCCACCTTGTGCTTATGAACTACCCTGTCAACATAGCTTTGAACCACCCCACTCACAAGTTCCTTTTCACCATTCACCACCATATGACCCTTATGCACCATAATTCCAATCCAATTACTCCCAAGAACCACCACATTCTTATTATGAACCCTCCCAACCAATGAACCCTCATATCCATTCCAACCTCCAATGGATGACAAACTTCGTGTTCTTCTTCAAGGGCAAGCGAAGATGCAAAGGGACGTAGTGGAACTCACTACTGCCTTAACCGAGGTGGTAAAGAAATTAGCTTCCCAACATCTGAGCACTCAGAGTACTCCCATGGCTACATGTGGAGAATCAAAAGAAGAGTGTAGCATGAAGGAGACACTAGAAACTTCGATGGACAATGAGGAGCATGGCTTTGTATTGGAGCAAGTGGAGGAAGCCATAATAATTATAGAGGAAGAAGTGGTTGAAGATTTAGGAGATGATGAACGTCCATGGGAATCGAGAACTGTAAAGGATTCCGTCGAGAAGTTCGAATTTGATGCCAAGGAGGATAGTGCACAACCTCCAAAGCATATACCTTGTGAAAAATTGGACGGAACAGACCAAGAAATTGATTTCTTAAGCAGTGATGATCATGAATCAACCTCTCCTAGTCATGAACTTGCATCTGCAACTGAACTCCTTGAGCCTAAAGAACTTTATCCAAGTGAATACGAAGATGATGTCGAAGTAGATTTCTCTCAACCTCCAGCTTATGACTTGAGTAACGAGGAAGACATAGAAGACTTTGATCAAGACGCAATTGCAGTTGAAGAATTTTGCAAAGAAGTGGAGGAATTCACAGAAGAATACAAGGGAGTAGAGCTTACAGAACCACTGGAAACACGTATCCCAAGGCCAGTACCACCTAATACAAGCTTCAAGTGGGTACAATATTTAACCTTTATCTATACTTTTCCACTTGAATATGGTTTGCTTGAAACAGATGGCCAGCTTAGAGCTCTCTGCGGCTTTAAGAGTAAGAGGGAAATGGCTCGTACTCAGAGCTGGTGTGCAAGATTCAATAAGGTTCCACGCTTCAATTCGAAGTGCAAGGATTGGTATCAAGTCCAATTGAATGGGTCTCGGAAGACATTTGGTCATCTTGGTGAGAATACAATTTCTAAACCGCCTGGATGGAAGAATATAGATCAAGACAAAGGCGGATTTAAAAGCAAAGTTTGGGATCCTAGAATCTATTCTGACATTCGTCACCCCGGGAGCCTGAGAATCTGTTTGAAGCTGCTCAAAAGCTTTACATGCCTAGTTTGGGACCCCGGAGGCTGCTGATATTCCAAACATTGGTGGAGATTTCTGGATGAATTGAAGCACAAGCCACCATAACAGGAAGCTCATCAAATGTCCAACTTAAGGACTTTAACTAAAAGTGCTAGGTGGGAGACAACCCACCATAGTACGATAGTTTCTTTTTCAATTTTATTTCATGTTGTTTGTTTTTATTTTATTTTATTTTCATTGAACCTGGAAGTATTCATAGCATCTACATTAGCACTTCATATTGCATACTGCATAATTGCATATATAAAAAAAAGAGAGATCACCTGATGAGCGGATAATTTATATGCTTTTTGGCATTGTTTTTAGTATGTTTTTAGTAGGATCTAGTTACTTTTAGGGATGTTTTCATTAGTTTTTATGTTAAATTCACATTTCTGGACTTTACTATGAGTTTGTGTGTTTTTCTATGATTTCAGGTATTTTCTGGCTGAAATTGAGGGACTTGAGCAAAAATCAGATTCAGAGGTTGAAGAAGGACTGCTGATGCTGTTGGATTCTGACCTCCCTGCACTCAAAGTGAATTTTCTGGAGCTAAAGAACTCAAAATGGTGCGCTTCCAATTTCGTTGGAAAGTAGACATCTAGAGCTTTCCAGAAATATATAATAGTCTATACTTTGCTCGAGTTTAGATGATGCAAAAGGGCGTTGAACGCCAGTTCTACGCTGCAGTCTGGAGTTAAACGCCAGAAACACGTCACGAACCAGAGTTGAACGCCAAAAACACGTTACAACTTGGCGTTCAACTCCAAAAGAAGCCTCTGCACGTGGAAAGCTAAAGTTCAGTCCAAGCACACACCAAGTGGGCCCCGGAAGTGGATTTATGCATCAATTACTTACTT
>NC_029793.2:108879031-108884324 GCF_000816755.2 Arachis ipaensis | reverse complement strand
ATCCTATTCCAGTATGATCGAGAACCTCAGATGATTAGCCGTGCTGTGACAGAGCATTTGGACCATTTTCACAAGAGGATGGGATGCAGCCATTGACAACAGTGATGCCTCCAGACGATTAGCCATGCAGTGACAACGCATTAGACCATTTTCCAGAGAGGATCAAAAGTAGCCATTGCCAATGGTGATGTCCTTACATAAAGCCAGCCATAGAAAGGAGTAGGACTGATTGGATGAAGACAGTAGGAAAGCAGAAGTTCAGAGGGACGAAAGCTTATCTGTTATCTGAAATTCTCACCAATGATATACATAAGTATTTCTATCTTTATTATCTGTTTATTTATTATTATTTTCGAAAACTCATTTGATAACATTGACAATGGTGATATCCTTACATAAAGCCAGCCATGGAAAGGAGTAAGACTGATTGGATGAAGACAGCAGGAAAGCAGAAGTTCAGAGGGACGAAAGCATCTCTATACGTTTATCTGAAATTCTCACCAATGATATACATAAGTATTTCTATCTTTATTATCTGTTTATTTATTATTATTTTCGAAAACTCCATAACCATTTGATATCTGCCTGACTGAGATCTACAAGATGACCATAGCTTGCTTCATACCAACAATCTCCGTGGGATCGACCCTTACTCACGTAAGGTTTATTACTTGGACAACCCAGTGCACTTGCTGGTTAGTTGTATCGAAGTTGTGAATGAAAAACGATTTATTAAGACGCGCGTACAGAGTTTTTGGCGCCGTTGCCTGAGATCACAATTTCGTGCACCAAGTTTTTGGCGCCGTTGCCGGGGATTGTTCGAGTTTGGACAACTGACGGTTCATCTTGTTGCTCAGATTAGGTAATTTTCTTTTTGTTTTATTTCCAAAAATTTTTCAAAATTTTTCAAAAATCTTTCAAAAAAATTTCTCATCTGTTTTCGAAAATTATTCTAAATTTTTAAGAATGAATTCTAGTGTTTCATGAAGCATGTTGAAGCCTGACTGGCTGTAAAGCCATGTCTAAATTCATTTGGACTGGGCTTCCAACCCAACATTATCAAGAGCAAGCTAGTTGTTGCTAATCCACCTGCTGCTGTTCCAGATCCACCTGATTTACATCCTAAAGCTGACTGGCTATTAAGCCATGTTTAACCCTCAGATTGGAGCTTTAGACTAAGAGTGCAAGATTCCTGGAAATCATATTAAAAAAATTTTTTAGAATCCTTATTTTTCTTTTTCATAAATAATTTTCAAAAAATCCAAAAAAATTAGAAAATCATAAAAATAAAAAAAATATTTCATGTTTCTTGTTTGAGTCTTGAGTCAATTTTTAAGTTTGGTGTCAATTGCATACTCATCTTGCATTTTTCGAAAATTGCATTCATGCATTGCATTCATCATGATCTTCAAGTTGTTCTTGATAAACCTTCTTGATTGATCTTCATATTTTATTGTTTTGCATCTTTTCTTGTTTTTCATGTGCATTTTTGCATTCATAGTGTCTGAACATGAAAGATTTCTAAGTTTGGTGTCTTGCATGTTTTCTTTGCATATAAAAATTTTCAAAAATATGTTCTTGATGTTCATCATGATCTTCAAAGTGTTCTTGGTGTTCATCTTGACATTCATAGCATTCTTGCATGCATTCATTGTTTTGATCTAAAATTTCCATGCATTGAACATTTTTAGTATTTTTCTCTCTCATCATAAAAATTCAAAAAATCAAAAAAATATCTTTCCTTTTTTCTCTCATAAATTTCGAAAATTTGATTGACTTTTTCAAAAAAATTTTAAAAATCTAGTTGCTTTTATGAGTCAAATCAAATTTTCAATTTAAAAATCTTATATTTTTCAAAATCTTTTTCAAAAATCAAATCTTTTTCATTTTTCTTATTTATTTTCGAAAATTATAAAAATATTTTTCAAAAATATTTTTCTTCATTCTATCTCATAATTTTCGAAAATATCATCAACAATTAATGTTTTGATTAAAAAATTTCAAGTTTGTTACTTACTTGTTAAGAAAGATTCAAACTTTAAGTTCTAGAATAATATCTTGTGATTTCTTGTGAATCAAGTCATTAATTGTGATTTTAAAAATCAAATCTTTTTCAAAACTAATTTCAATCATATCTTTTCAAAAATATCTTTTTATCTTTTTTCAAAATCATATCTCTTTAATCATATCTTTTTAAAACATATCTTTTTCAAAAATTTGATTTTAAAATATCTTTTCTAACTTCTTATCTTCTCAAAAATTGATTTTCAAAATTTGTTTCAACTAACTAACTAACTTTTTGTTTGTTTCTTATCTTTTTCAAAACTACCAAACTAACTCTCTCTCTCTCTAATTTTCGAAAATATCTCCCTCTTTTTCAAAAATTCTTTTTAATTAACTAATTGTTTCAAAATTCAATTTTAATTTATTTCTTTTTTAATTTTCGAAAATCACTAACCATTTTTCAAAAATAATTTTCGAAAATCCTTCTCTCTCATCTCCTTCTATTTATTTATTCATCTACTAACACTTATCTCCCATCCAAAAATTCGAACACTACCTCCCTCTCTGTGTTCGAGTTTTTCCTCTTCTCTTCTTTACATTACATTCTTTTCTTTTTCTACTCACACAGGGGAACCTCTATACCTGGGTAAAAAGGATCCCTATTATTATTATTTTTCTGTTCCCTCTTTTTCATATGAGCAGGAGCAAGGACAAGAACATTCTTGTTGAAGCAGACCTTGAACCTGAAAGGACTCTGAAGAGGAAACTAAAAGAAGCTAAATTACAACAATCCAGCAAGCACCTTTCAGACATTTTCGAACAGGAAGAGGAGATGGCAGCCGAAAATAATAATAATGCAAGGAGGATGCTTGGTGACTTTACTGCACCTAATTCCAATTTACATGGAAGAAGCATCTCCATCCCCACCATTCGAGCAAACAATTTTGAGCTGAAACCTCAATTAGTTTCTCTGATGCAGCAGAATTGCAAGTTCCATGGACTTCCATCTGAAGATCCTTTTCAGTTCTTAACTGAATTTTTGCAGATCTGTGATACTGTTAAGACTAATGGAGTAGATCCTGAAGTCTACAGGCTCATGCTTTTCCCTTTTGCTGTGAGAGACAGAGCTAGAATATGGTTGGATTCTCAACCTAAAGATAGCCTGAACTCTTGGGATAAACTGGTCAAGGCTTTCTTAGCCAAGTTTTTTCCTCTTCAAAAGCTGAGTAAGCTTAGAGTAGATGTTCAAACCTTCAGACAGAAAGAAGGTGAATCCCTCTATGAAGCTTGGGAGAGATACAAGGAACTGACCAAAAAGTGTCATAGCAAGCCTTTTCCATCATCCACTCAGCAACAGACAGAGAATTCTGAACAAAATACCTCTAATTTAGCAAACTTAGTCTATGATCTGTCCAAGGCCACTGTAAGTTTCATGAATGAAACAAGGTCCTCAATTAGAAATTTAGAGGCACAAGTGGGCCAGCTGAGTAAGAAGATCATTGAAACTCCTCCTAGTGCTCTCCCAAGTAATACAGAAGAAAATCCAAAAGGAGAGTGCAAGGCCATTGAATTGACTATCATGGCCGAACCCACAAGAGAGGAGGAGGACGTGAATCCCAAGGAGGAAGACCTCCTGGAACGTCCAGTGATCAATAAGGAGTNGGACATGTTAGTAAAGGTTGAAGGCCTTTACATCCCTCCTGATTTCATAATCCTAGATACTGGGAAGGATGAGGATGAATCCATCATCCTTGGAAGACCCTTCCTAGCCACAGCAAGAGCTGTGATTGATGTTGACAGAGGTGAACTAGTCCTTCAAGTGAATGAGGACTCCCTTGTATTTCAAACTCAAGGTTATCCTTCTGTGAATATGGAAAAGAGGCACAGTAAGCTTCTCTCAAAACAGAGTCAACCAGAGCCCCCACAGTCAAACTTTAAGTTTGGTATTGGGAGGCCACAACCAAACTCTAAGTTTGGTGTTGAACTCCCATATCCAAACTCTAAGTTTGGTGTTGGGAAGTCTCAACAAAGCTCTGAACATCTGTGAGGCTCCATGAGAGCCAACTGTCAAGCTATTGACATTAAAGAAGTGCTTGTTGGGAGGCAACTCAATTTTTATTTATCTAATTTATTTTCATTCTTGTTGTTCTTTCATGTTTTATTAGGTTCATGATCATGTGGAGTCACAAAATAAATAGAAAAATTGAAAACAGAATCAAAAACAGCAGAAGAAAAATCACACCCTGGAGAAGGATCTTACTGGCGTTTAAACGCCAGTAAGGAGCATCTGTCTGGCGCTCAACGCCATAACAGAGCATGTTTCTGGCGTTGAACGCCAAAAACAAGCAGCATCCTGGCGTTCAGACGCCAGAAATGCACAGTGAGAAAAGCTGGCGCTGAACGCCAGAAACAAGCATCTGGCTGGCGTTCAACGCCAGAAATATGCTGCATCTGGGCGCTGAACACCCAGAACAAGCATCAATTCGGCGTTTAAATTCCAGAATTGTATGCAAAGGCGTTTTACATGCCTAATGGGTGTAGGGATGTAAATCTTTGACACCTCAGGTCTGTGGACACCACAGGATCATCTCAGGATCTGTGAATCTCACAGGATCCCCACCCACCTCACCCTCTCTCTCTCTCCATTTATGGTCATCCCTTCTGTTTTCCATTCACCACTCACATCCATACACACATCCCTCCATCTCCTCCATATCTTCTTCTTCTTCTTCTATTCTTTCTTCTTTTGCTCGAGGGCGAGCAACATTCTAAGTTTTGTGTGGTAAAAGCATAAGCTTTTTGTTTTTTCCATTACCATTGATGGCACCTAAGACCGGAGAAATCTCTAGAAAAGGGGAAGGGAAGACCAAGGCTTCCACCTCCGAGTCATCGGAGATGGAAAGATTCATCTCAAGGGTCTATAGCTCAGTGGTAGAACATGTGGCTGCAAATCAAGAGATCCCTAAGATACCTCAGGGGATGCACTTCCCTCCACATAATTATTGGAAGCAACTGAGGATAGGAATACCAAAAATCACTAGGGATCAAGCCACAAAGGCAAGGAAGAGACATAGAAGAGCTCAAGGACATCATTGGTTCCTCAAGAAGGAAACGCCACCATCACTAAGGTGGACTCATTCCTTGTTCTTACTTTCTCTGTTTTTTGTTTTCTTTATGTTAAATGCTTATCTATGTTTGTGTCTTATTACATGATCATTAGTATTTAGTAACTATGTCTTAAAGTTATGAATGTCCTATGAATCCATCACCTCTCTTAAATAAAAATATA
>NC_029793.2:108873466-108879016 GCF_000816755.2 Arachis ipaensis | reverse complement strand
GAGCAAAAATCAGATTTAGAGGTTGAAGAAGGACTGCTGATGTTGTTGGATTCTGACCTCCCTGTACTCAAAGTGGATTTTCTGGAGCTACAGAACTCAAAATGGTGCGCTTCCAATTTCGTTGGAAAGTAGACATCCAGAGCTTTCCAGAAATATATAATAGTCTATACTTTGCTCGAGTTTAGACGATGCAAAAGGGAGATGATGACCATTTTACAATGCATGCTAAGGCAATAGATACGGTGGATCCCGTTGTAGTTACCAACAAGTTCCACCCTGTGCTTATGAACCACCCTCTCAACATAGCTTTGAACGACCACACTCACAAGTTCCCTTTCACCATTTACCACCGTATGACCCTTACCCAACATAATTCCAATCCAATTACTCCCAAGAACCACCACATTCTTATTATGAACCCTCTCCCCCAACAAATGAACCCTCATATCCACTCCAATCTCCAATGGATGACAAACTTCGTGTTCTTCTTCAAGGACAAGTGAAGATGCAAAGGGACGTACTGGAACTCACTACTACCTTAACCGAGGTGGTAAATAAATTAGCTTCCCAACATCTGAGCACTCAGAGTACTCCCATGACTACATGTGGAGAATCAAAAGAAGAGCGTAGCATGAAGGAGACACTAGAAACTTCGATGGACAATGACGAGCATGGATTTGTATTGGAACAAATGGAGGAAGCCATAATAGTTGAAGATTTAGGAGATGCTGAACCTCCATGGGAATCGAGAACTGTAAAGGATTCCTCCGAGAAGTTCGAATTTGATGCCAAGGAAGATAGTGCACAACCTCCAATGCATATACCTTGTAAAAAATTGGAAGGAACAGACCAAGAAATTGATTCCTTAGGCAGTGATGATCATGAATCAAGCTCTCCTAGTCATGAATTTGCATCTACAACTGAACTCCTTGAGCCTGAAGAACCTTATCCAAGTGAATACGAAGATGATGTCGAAGTAGATTTCTCTCAACCTCCAACTTATGACTTGAGTGATGAGGAAGACATAGAAGACTTTGATCAAGACGCAGTTGCAGTTGAAGATTTTTGCAAAGAAGTGGAGGAATTCACAGAAGAATACAAGGGAGTAAAGCTTACAGAACTACTGGAAACATCTATCCCAAGGCCATTACCACCTAACACAAGCTTCAAGTGGGTACAATCCTAAACCTTTGTCTTTACTTTTCCACTTGAATATGATTTGCTTGAAACAGATGGCCAGCTTAGAGCTCTCTACGGATTTAAGAGTAAGAAGGAAATGGCTCGTACTCAGAGCTGATGTGCAAGATTCAATAAGGTTCCACACTTTAATCTGAAGTGCAAGGATTGGTATCAAGTTCAATTGAATGGGTCTCGGAATACGTTTGGTCATCTTGGTGAGAATACAATTTCTAAACCGCCCGGATGGAAGAATATAGATCAAGACAAAGGCGGATTTAAAAGCAAAGTTTGGGATCCTGGGATCTATTCTGACATTCGTCACCCCGGGAGCCTGAGAATCTATTTGAAGCTGCTCAAAAGCTTTACATGCTGGGTTTGGGACCCCAGAGGCTGTTGGCATATTCCAAACATTGGTGGAGATTTCTGGATGAATTCAAGCACAAGCCACCATAACAGGAAACTCATCAAATGTACGACTTAAGGACTTTAACTAAAAGTGCTAGGTGGGAGACAACCCACCATGGTATGATCGTTTCTTTTTCAATTTATTTCGTGTTGTTTGTTTTTATTTTATTTTATTTTCATTGAACCTGGAAGTATTCATAGCATCTACATTAGCACTGCATATTGCATACTGCATAATTGCTTAAAAAAAAGAGAGAGATCACCCCACGCGAGCGCGCAGGCCACGCGTGAGCGTGAGAAGGAAATCGGCGTAAAGATCCAACACCTAGAAAGTTGGGCTGGAATCATGCGGCTGGTGTGTGTTTAGCACAAAACGGCCCACGCGTTCGCGTCCCTGACGCGAACGCGTCAATTGCAAAACACTCATCCCATGCGAAAGCGTGAGCGACGCGTCCGCGTCGCGTGGATATTATGGCCCCCTAAATGGAGACAGAGAGTTGCGCTGAAACGATGCTGGAAGTGTGCGTCTAGCACAATTTTCAGCGACGCGGTCGTGTGGCTCACGCGTCCGCGTCACCCTGTCTTTTACCCAACCCATGCGATTGTGTCAATCACGCGACCACGTCGAACCCATTTCACCCTAGTCACGTGATCGCGTGCTCCACGCGTTCGCGTGGATTCAAAAATACTAACCCCCTTCTCTGCAACCCCCTCCCTCCTCAGCCACCCAACCACCACCACTCCCAGCCACCACCGCCGACCACCGCGCCAAGCCACCACCGCACCCCACCACCGAAACCCACCCTCTCTCCTTCTCTTCTTTCTCTTTTTCCTCCACCCCTCTCACCCACCGCGTCCCTCCTCTGCCACTGCCCCCCACCGCGGCCAACCTCAGACCGCCGCCAACCACCACCACAGCCCCCACAACCCTCGCCTCCTTCTTCCTTCCTCCCCCACCTCCTCCAAACCAAACCCCAACCTCCACCCCGCCCATGCTTCACCACCGCGCCGCCGTGCTCCCTCCCAGCACCGCCGCGTCTCCACCACCATCTATCTGCCCTCACCTCTGTTCATACACATACCAGGTTTCGCCGAACACTAATTTCCATATCATCCGTAGTTAATTGCATATTTTTCAGTTTCTGTTCAATTTAGGATAGTTAGAGATGCATGTTTGTAGTGGATTCTAGGTGGTTAGGTAGCTAGGATGTGGTTAGTGGATTTAGGCCTGATAATTGCGCTGTTCTTGTTACTTGTTTTAACTATTTCACAATTTTGATCTGGCTGTGATGTTAATACTATTCATATGCTATTCCTTAATGTTTCATGCTGATATTGGACTGTTCTTTACTGTTCCTACTGTTTATGACTCTTTGCAGCACTTTTTTTTATCTCATATGAACTGTTTTTCTTGCTGTTTATTACTCGGGAACATCCAATTTTAGCCGGAATGCTGCCTAATTTTCTGCAAATTGTTTTCGTGTATTGAGTTTGGAAACTTACTATTTTACCTCGCTTGGCTACAACCAAACCAATTCATGACTGCCCGGGCTAGCATTCTTATTCCTTTTGATCCCCTAGTTAATAACTTGCACTATTGATGATTTTATGTTAGTTTTGCAACTTTTCTATCCTTCTGAATCATCATCAATACACTAAAATTTTTGCTCGAATATGAGTTGATTATTCTTTAAATTTGTGGATTGATTGTTACCTAGGAACATTTATCATGCCACTCACTTTAACTTTCTTTTACTAACTCACATCTTTCACTTTCTAACTTCCTTTTCACCTATTAACCACCTTTAACTTTCTAAGTTCTCTTTTTGCTTTTAATCTAACTACTTCAACTTTCTAACTCAGGGCATGATCATTGTTTTTCCTATTTAACTTGAATTCCGCTTATCATATATTTTGGATTGTATTTTTTCTTTTCAGACTTTTTCACTCGATTACAATCCAAATTGCACATATATTCAACTCATTTCATGCTTCTCTTGCTCTTTTGCCACTCTGTGCCTATATTGCTATTATTCTATTTGCCTACTTGTTTTCCTGCTTTTCTTCTTCAATTATATCCTGAAATTTTTTCTTTTCAGGATGTCTGACCCTCAACGCAAAGGAAAAGGCAAAGCAACCACTGGTAAAAGGAAATGAGGCGAATCCTCTATGTCCATCCTCGACATTTTGTATGACGACTCCTGGCGGGAAAAGCACTTTACCCCGCAGGAGAAGGCTGACCAGCTCCTCACTGCCACAGATCCAGTTAAATTTGTAAACAGATACTGTGAGCTTAAGTTTCCAGTGTTTACCACTTCCAGGAACCTATACCTGGAAAGAACTCTAAAAATTCCAGAAGAACTACAATAGTACACCTCCGAACAGATAAAATAGAGAGGCTGGTTCTTCCTGGAAAGAAACTTGATAGAGGTCAATGCTTCCTGGGTCAGAGAATTTTACTGCAACTATTTCAAGACCTCCCTGGATGCAGTGCACCTCAGAGGAAAACAGATTTTGGTCACTGAGGAAGCTATTGAGTACATGCGATTTGTGATAAGCCTGACGGTTACCAAAAAGTTGAAGAGGATATGCGATTTATGAGATTGACTGGGATGCTGTCAAGCAGAGAATAGCCCTTGATCCTACTGTTCCATGGGTCATGGGAAAGAATACATCAATGCCTAAGGGAATCAAGCTGATTTACCTAAATGATGAGGCTCGGCTCTGGCACCAGATTCTGAGCAACTCTGTGATGCCGAGCACTCATGAGACAGAGCTGTCCGCTGCTATGATCACCCTCATCTGGTGTGTGATAGAGGGTAAGGACCTGTATCTTTCACGTTTTATCAGGCATTACATGGCCAGGTCCCATGTCAGAGGCACTCTCCCTTTCCCTTATCTGATCACCCAGCTAGGCCACCGAGCTGACGTGCCTTGGGAGCTGGCTGATGCAAAGCCGATTGCTGTAGACTGCAAGAAGATCATTCCTCACAGTAGGAAGTTTCAGGCTTTAGGCTACAGACTCCCATTCCTCATCGCTTCTGCTGAGGCAGCCACATCTTCAGCTGCCCCATCTGCCTCCGCTGCTGCACCAGCCTCATCCACTGCACATCCACCTGCTCCTGAGCCTATTTATCATCTGGTGCATCGACTCTTTGCCCGCCTGGATCATATGGAGCGTCGCAATAAGCGACGCTATGAGCACCTTAAGTTGATGATCTGATCCGGCAGCGACATCCTCTCCGAGCCTGACACCCCTTCCGATACATCTGAGGCAGAGGCGAGCGACCATGAGGCGGAGACACATGCCCAGGCTGAGCAGGCAAGACCAGAGCAGGCTGCGCCACAGCGTGAGGAGCCACACCAGATCCAGGCCGCAGACTCGGAGATTCTTCTACAGTCAGAGCCTCCACTGCAGCAGACCGATCCTCCTACACTTATCCAGCCTGCAGATATTCAGCCTACCACAGAGACACCAGCAACACATCCTTCTGGTGATGACGCTTCTTCACACCCATTTCGAGTAAGCATCGAGGACGATGCTATCTTTTAAGTGTGGGGAGGTCGCCATCCCTGGCTTATCTTTTTGGTGAACCACTACAGACTCTTCTATCTTATTTTGTTTATTTTTCTGTATTTTTATTTTTATTTTTACTTTTCAGTACTTACACATTGTTCTTTTGCTGTATTTTTACTTTATTTCCGCATTTTGCACTTTAGTTTATATCTTAGACATTTAGTTTAGTTTGCAATTCTAAACTTATTAGTTATAGAATATGTGGATTAATTAGTATAGTTTACCCTTTTAGCATATATTAGTTTGGTTTAATTGAAAATAAAAAGGAGTAAACTAGAAACTTTAGTAAATTAAAACAATCCACACACCTTGTATATATAGCATTACATGTTAGTTAGTTAACAACATTTCTTCAAAAAGGAACACTAAGATTTTAAGGGCCACCCTAA
>NC_029793.2:108867544-108870732 GCF_000816755.2 Arachis ipaensis | reverse complement strand
CCTTAAGTTGATGATCCGATCCGGCAGCGACATCCCCTCCGAGCCTGACACCCCTTCCGATACATCTGAGGCGGAGGTGAGCGACCATGAGGCGGAGACACATGCCCAGGCTGAGCAGGCAGGACCAGAGCAGGCTGCGCCACAGCATGAGGAGCCACACCAGATCCAGGCCGCAGACCCGGAGATTCCTCTACAGTCGGAGCCTCCACTGCAGCAGACCGATCCTCCTACACTTATCCAGCCTGCAGATATTCAGCCTACCACAGAGACACCAGCAACACATCCTTCTGGTGATGACGCTTCTTCACACCCATTTCGAGTAAGCATCGAGGACGATGCTATCTTTTAAGTGTGGGGAGGTCGCCATCCCTGGCTTATCTTTTTGGTGAACCACTACAGACTCTTCTATCTTATTTTGTTTATTTTTCTGTATTTTTATTTTTATTTTTACTTTTCAGTACTTACACATTGTTCTTTTGCTGTATTTTTACTTTATTTCCGCATTTTGCACTTTAGTTTATATCTTAGACATTTAGTTTAGTTTGCAATTCTAAACTTATTAGTTATAGAATATGTGGATTAATTAGTATAGTTTACCCTTTTAGCATATATTAGTTTGGTTTAATTGAAAATAAAAAGGAGTAAACTAGAAACTTTAGTAAATTAAAACAATCCACACACCTTGTATATATAGCATTACATGTTAGTTAGTTAACAACATTTCTTCAAGGAGGAACATTAAGATTTTAAAGGCCACCCTAAGATTTATATTGAGAATAATGGGAACTCTTGATTTCCACTTGCATGACATGTATAACTGATATATGATTTTTGAGCTGGAGAACACACAACCTGTGAGTTTTGAGCTTAATTGTATGGTTACATTCAAACCAAAAATTTCATTCCTGTGTGTTTTTCCCTTCTTTTTCATTCTAGTGTTCTTTACTTTATTTCAATCTATATGTCCAATATAGAATATAGATACATACCAAGAAATGATTGAGGCCATCATTTGAATTTTCCTCACTTATCCCAATTTAGCCTACCTTTTACATCACCCTTGTTGGCCCCCTTGAGCTTTTTAATCCCCTCTCGTTCTATAACCACATTACTAGCCTTAAGCAGAAAAACAAAATAAAAATCCCAAGTTGAATCCTTAGTTAGCTTAAGATAGATATCGTGTATGGGAACATGGGATGATAGAAACAAAGTAGGGATTTAAAATGAATAAGTTATTTCAGAAATTTGGGAAGCATGCTCATGTGAAATCAAAATAACTAAATTATCATGTGCATAGATTAAAAAAAATGTTTTCAGTATTTAAATAAGGGGATACAAAAATTCCCCAAATGCAAAATAAAAAGAGTCAATGCACATGGGACAAAAATAATAATTTTTTTTTCAAAATTAAAATTAATGCATGAGCTTGTAATACAAAGTGAGAAAATTTAGGTAAATAAGTAAAGGAACTTTAAATTATATAAAGTATGTATGTTAGGTGAAATCTTAGACTAATCAAGGATTCACTTTGTTAGCTCACTTAGCCTTATACATATACCCTTACCTTTACCTTGGCCCCATTACAACCTTGAAAAAGACCTCATGATTTTTGTATATCTATATTCCATAGTTGTTGATTGGTTAGATGAAGAACAAAGTTTTAGAAAGCAAGGATAGAAAGAAGAATAGAGTGATTAACCCAATAAACCCTGAGTGACTAGAGAGTAAACACAAAATCCAGTGAGGGTTCAATAGCTCATCACCATATATCTCTGCTTAATTGTTAATTGGCTTGCAAGTTTGTGAAATACTTTTACCCATCTCAACTGTAAAAGTGCTTTAACATTATCTAAGGTTTGGCTATGCATATATGATTCCTTGAGGATATGAATTAATTTAGTTACATGTAAGCTTTATATACAAGTGAATAATAACTAGAATTGCATGACTCATTTAGGTAGTTGCATCTAGAATAGAATGCATTGCATGAGATTTCACCATTCTAACTTTACCCTTTCTCTTGGATTTAGCATGAGGACATGCTATTGTTTAAGTGTGGGGAGGTTGATAAACCCATATTTTATGATGTATTTTGTGCCCAATTCAAGTGATTTATTCAATCCCTCACCCACTTATTCATGTAAATTGCATGGTTTCACTTTCCCTTCCTTATTATGTGATATATGTGAAAAACGTGTTTCCTATGCTTTAAAAATATTAATTTTAATTACCCTTTATTACCATTTGATGTCGTGATTTGTGTGTTAAGTATTTTTCAGATCTCCTAAGGCAGGAATGGCTTAGAGGACAGAAAGAAAACATACAAAAATGGAGTCTTGAAGAAAAAGGCAGCGACGCGAATGCATAGACAACGCAGCCGCGTGCCTAGCGCGAAAAGGCAGCGACGCGAACGCGTGACTGACGCGGATGCGTGCCTTGAGCAGAACGCAAATGACGCGTACGCGTGACCAACGCGACCGCGTGGAAGAGCAGAACTCCAGATGACGCGACCGCGTGACCCACGCGGACGCGTTACAGACGCCACGTGTAGAATCTGCAGAAGACACCCCCAGCGATTTCTGGACCCTTTTTCGGCCCAATTCGGAATCCAGAAACACAGAATATAAGCCAGAGAATGGAGGAATCAAAAGGAGAGATCAGACATTCATAATTTTTAGGATTAGATGTAGTTTTTAGAGAGAGAGAGAGGTTCTCTCCTCTCTCTTAGGTTTTAGGATTAGGATTCCTCTTAAAGGATTTAGGATTTCAACTTCCTCTCAGGTTCAATATTCCTTTTATATTTTTATTTATTCTAATGCTTTTATTCGTATCTGACTTATGTTACCAATTTGGCTCATGAACTCTTTATATTTAGATTGATTTTCTTTTATTAATGCAATTGAGCTATTTCAGATTTATCTTTAGCCTTTTTATATTCTTGGCTTTAATTGATTAATTGGAGACTCTTGAGTTATCAAACTCATCGTGATTGAAAATTGTTATTTTCACTAATTGAATTGAATCCCACTAACTCTAGTCCTTTCTTAGGAATTGATTAGGACTTGAGGATCAAACTAATTAGTCCACTTGACTTTTCTTTGTTCCGGTAAAGGTTAACTAAGTGGGATTAAAACTCAAATTCTCATCACCATCGATAAGGATAACTAGGATAGGACTTCCAAATTTTC
>NC_029793.2:108843179-108853669 GCF_000816755.2 Arachis ipaensis | reverse complement strand
GCTTAACCCGGCTTTTTCCCAGGTCTTTAGCGACCCCCACAGAAGACGTCTAAGATGTGCACCGCAGACATTGCGCAGGCGCACCCAGTGCGCCAGCGCAGTAGACCTCAAGACGAGAAGGTGCGCCAGCGCAACCAGTGCGCATGCGCAGTAAACGCAAGACGAGTTCCGTGCGTAGGCGCAGTCAGTGCGCAAGCGCAGCGACGGAAAAGCGCGATCCGTGCGCCGACGCAACAGATACGTAAGCGCAGCGACGGAAAAAGAAGTTCTGAGGTAAAAACATACAAAAGAAAGACAGGAGATTCGGTAAGGACGGAATCCTCTAGACTTTTTATGAATTGTGTGTTTAGTGCTGTAGTTTACCATTATTTCCCATTAATTTTAATTATAAAAATTTCGTATCCTTTGTGCAAAAAGTGTATATAGTGTATTATTCCTTCCCTTTCACTTTGGTACGTTAAATGTACTTATTCACCCACTCCCTAACTTATTTAGTGAACTTAACCCGTGTTTTATGTAGTATTTTATACCCAAATAGTTGGAGGGGTGTGAATTTGTTATCGTACAGGAGTACGATTTAGGTTCTCTTTCCCATTTCAATCTTACCACTTTAGAGTACGTTACGTAAGATAAGATCTACGTTGATGGATTTACTCAGTACGTTAAGATCAATAATAAGTGAACATATATTTCGAATGTACATTGATTTAATTAAGTATAGGAGTTCCTTAGTATATACGTATCGGTTTGGAATCTATTACAATTTCGTGAAAATGTCAACTCTACCCATTTTCATAAAGTGTTTGAACGTTCGGTTAATTGTTAATTCGTCTCTATATACCACTACTCGATAACTTGGGAGTGACCTAAAACACAAATGAGAGATCAGTGAGTCCCAAATAACCCAATTAGTGAGATAAGAAGAAAGATAGGAACGAAAGATTTTGAAACAAGAAGTAGATTGGTTAGTTGTTGATACCTTATATCTATATGTTTTTAGTACTCCAGAAAAAGTTCCAACATTACCCCGGTTCCATTTCCATTCCCATATACATATTCCGATTCACTCGATTGTTTCACTTAGGAACTAATCAGATTCTAAAGTGGATTGTATGTATGAAATATATTAAATTTCAAGGAAATGAATAAATGGATTTAAAAGAGTGAAACATAATGTTCGAGTACGTAATTAAAATTAAAACTTTTTTTTTAATAATAAAAACAGGGTACACGTAACTGAGAAAAATAAAACGTAAACCCCTTAAAAACATAGGGGAATAAATTTATGACTTTTGTAAAAAAAATTAGATACGTGTACTATTAAATCAATAAAACTAAAGTGTACTCGTACGAAGGGTTTAAAGACTTTATTGAATAAGTAAAATTTAGGGATGAAACAAAGATAGTAGGGTACAAGGGTATTTTAAGGGATGTGAATTTAATATGTGCTATAGATAGAATTCGATTGATTCCTAAGTTGAACCCTAAAAATAAAACAAAAAGACGAATTCCGATCATTACACCAATATCTTGCTCTCCCCTAATTTTTCGAGTTCCCCCGGTTGTTCCCACTACATTTTCCATCCGATTTAACCCTATTCACTCCTTTTAAGTTTACTACCGGAGTTAGTAAAGAACCATACATAGATATAAGATATAACCTGTATATCTAACTTTATTTCATTTCTTGTGATCTTACTTTTTCTTCCCTTTTTGTGTGTCCTTACTTTAAAAACCAAACTTACATTGGTATGTTAATTCGAGTTTTGAGTGTCCAACACACAAGAGGTCGAGTTTTTAGTATATAGTCAATATGTACAGTACGTTCACCTTTAGTTCTCAAGGGTAATAAGAGTTATATTTAGAATCCCACCGGAAATTTTAGAATTACAAGGAGGAACTTCTTTACAACAATTGATTGATTGTACATTACGATATATATGTTCCACACACCTAACAAAATTAAATGATTTCAAAGATCAAATGAGGAAAAATAAAAGTTAATTTGGTTTGATTATATACGGCCCAATTTTGAATCCAGAAACACAGAATATAAGCCAGAGAATGGAGGAATCAAAAGGAGAGATCAGACATTCATAATTTTTAGGATTAGATGTAGTTTTTAGAGAGAGAGAGAGGTTCTCTCCTCTCTCTTAGGTTTTAGGATTAGGATTCCTCTTAAAGGATTTAGGATTTCAACTTCCTCTCAGGTTCAATATTCCTTTTATATTTTTATTTATTCTAGTGCTTTTATTCGTATCTGACTTATGTTACCAATTTGGCTCATGAACTCTTTATATTTAGATTGATTTTCTTTTATTAATGCAATTGAGCTATTTCAGATTTATCTTTAGCCTTTTTATATTCTTGGCTTTAATTGATTAATTGGAGACTCTTGAGTTATCAAACTCATCGTGATTGAAAATTGTTATTTTCACTAATTGAATTGAATCCCACTAACTCTAGTCCTTTCTTAGGAATTGATTAGGACTTGAGGATCAAACTAATTAGTCCACTTGACTTTTCTTTGTTCCGGTAAAGGTTAACTAAGTGGGATTAAAACTCAAATTCTCATCACCATCGATAAGGATAACTAGGATAGGACTTCCAAATTTTCGAACCTTGCCAAGAGTTTTATTAATTTTTAATTTATTTTCCCTGCCATTTAAATTACTTGTTCTTTATTTTAAAAACCCAAAATTCTACCTTTTCCATAGCTAATAATAAGAACACCTCCCTGCAATTCTTTGAGAAGATGACCCGAGGTTTGAATACTTCGGTTTATAAATTTATTTGGGTTTTGTTACTTGTGACAACCAAAACATTTGTACGAAAGGATTTTCTATTGGTTTAGAAGCTATACTTGCAACGCGATAATATATTTGTGAATTTCTTTACCGATAGGAAAACCGGATCGTCAGAGGTTCTCTCCTCTCCCTAGGTTTTAGGGTTTTTAGGTTTAGCTTTTCTCAAATTTAGATTTCTACCTTGCTTTTATTTAGTTTCTTCTACTTTTATTTATTCTAGTACTTTAGTTTGTCTTCTTCTATCATTGATTCCTTTATGTTGCCAATTTAGTTTATGAATTCTTCTTGTTTCCTTTAATCCTTATTAATGCAAGTTATGTTTTCATGTTTATGATTGCTTCTTTCTCCATTTGTTATTATTGTTTCCTATTGCAATTGTTGGTCTTAGATTTTGCTATGTCTTATTACTTTTTTATGCTTTTATTTTGTGCCTTCCAAGTGTTTGATAAAATGCTTGGTTGGATTTTACGTTAGATTTTTATGTTCTTAACTTAGATTGAGTAAATTAGAGAGTCTTGAATTGTCAAAGCCTCTTGTTGGTTGGTGATTGAAAGTTGCTAGTTGGCTTGAGCTTCACTAACTCTGGTCTTTGATTAGGACTTGTGAACTCAAGTTGAATTGCTCACTTGACTTACCTTCAATTGTTAGAGGTTAACTAAGTGAGAGCAAAAGGCAATTACCATCACAAGTTACTATGATAATGGGGATAGGAATTCCAATTATCAATCCTTGCTAGGACTTTTCTTAATTGTTAGTTTACTTTCTTGTTGTTTACATTTCTTGTCTCTTATTCCAAAACCCCAAAAATACTTTTTCATAACCAATTATAAGTACACTTCCCTGCAATTCCTTGAGAGACGACCCGAGGTTTAAATACTTAGGTTAATTTTATTGAGTTTGTGTTTGTGACAAACAATTTAAACATTGATTGAGGTTTACTTGTCGGTTTAGAACTATACTTGCAACACAATATTTTTGTGAAAATCTTTACCGACATTTTTCCTCCGTCAGGAGTATTGGAGCTTGATAGTGTAGATGCTATCTTGGCCCAAAATAAGCTCATGCACCAATAGATTCAACAACAAATGGAGATGATGACTAAAAGGATAGATGGATTGAAACTAGCTATTATAAGCATACAAAGCCACGCTCAAGTGTCAAAGGGAGTGAATCAACTTGAAGAGAACTATGAACCATTTACCTATGAGCAATAAGGCCCAGAGCAAGTCCAATACATGAACAACACCTCAAGTTCTTTTCAACATGACTCATATGGTGACACATACAATCCAACATGGAGGAATCATCCCAACTTGAAATGGGGCGAGAATCAAAATCAAGGTAAAAGAAACTCCAATTCTAACAATTTTTGCAACATAAACAACCACAACCATCCACCCACTAACAATAACCAATACAAGAAACAACAAAATACAAATCTCCAACCACAAAACACCTTTCCCAATGACCCAAACAACTTCCATAAACAACCATCACCTCCCACACAACCACACCTCATCCAGACTCCCAAAAGATCTCCAATCTAGAATCAATGATGGAGAGATTCATAAAAGCCCAAGAAATGACAAACAAAAATCAAGAATCTTCAATAAGAAATCTTGAAAGGCAAATGGGACAAATGGCCAAACAAATCACAGAGATGGGTGAGAAGCGAGCAAATGCCTTCCCAAGCGACACTGAAAACAACCCAAGGGACACGAGAAAAGTCATAAAATGGGAAGAGTGTAAAGTAATCACATTGAAAAGTGGGAAGAATGTGGAGAAAGAAGGCACCACTCAGGAAGAGCACAACAAAGAAGGATCAAAAGAAGAAGTGGAGAAGCCAAAGCAGGGGCAGGAAACTTCTACACAAAGTGACAATTCAATTAAGAAGGAGGCAGTGAAAGAATACCAACCAAAGATACCATATCCTCAAAAGTTCAAGGGAGAAAATAAAGAGAAGCAATACTCCAAATTCCTGGAGATATTCAAGACACTCTACATCAACATCCATTTCATAGAAGCACTTGAACAAATGCCATTATATGCTAAGTTCATGAAGGAATTATTGACAAAGAAAAGATCCTTGAAAGAAAGAAAAACTGTTGTTATAACAAGAGAGTTTAGTGTTATTATCTAAAGGGATTTGCCAAGGAAGAAGAAGGATCCAGGGATCTTTCATATCCCCTGCACCATAGGCAACATGACAATTGAGAGAGCATTTTGTGACCTTGGTGCAAGCATAAATATTATGCCCCTATCTTTGATGAAGAAGCTCCGAATCCATGAATTGAAACCCACACAGATAGCTCTTCAAATGGTCGATAAATCCATTAAGCAAACACTTGGGGTTGTGGAGAATGTGTTGGTGAAAGTAGGGAAAATTTTCCTCCCATCTGACTTTGTCATTCTTAACATGGAAGAAGACTACAACACTCCTATCAATCTGGGGAGGCTTTTTTAGCTACGGACAGAGTATTGAGTGATGTTGAAAAGGGAGAATTAATGCTAAGAGTACATGATGAGCATCTAGTATTCCATGTCTTCAAGAGTTTGCAAGATCCTATTCAAGAAAAGAAGTGCATGAAGATTGATTTTGGAGATCCAAACTTGAAGGAGGCAACGAATGAGTCACTCCCAAAACACTCAAGCCCATGCTTGAAAGGAAGAGAAGAAGTAGAAGTGATGGAGGAAGGTGAAAAAGTCAAGAAAGAGTTACAACCAAAGCCTCTACATGAGACCATCAACAAGAATCCTCCAAATATTGAGACCCCAAAGCATGAATCACCTCTTGGAAAAGAGAAGAATCCCAAGAAGAAGGTACCTAGAGGTTGGAGAAATAAGAAAATTCCCACTGAAGGTTTCTCACTAGGGGATAAAGTGGTGTTCACTTACCAACCTATAGAGCCAACTCCACAATTTTCTGGATACTACACAGTGAACAAAATTCTTTCACTTGAGCATGTGGAGATCATCAAAGAAGACACTGGAAGGAAGTCCACTGTGAGATGAGAGGAGCTGAGGCATTATGACCATCATCCTTAACAAGGGACAACCGTCAAGCTAGTGACGTTAAAGAAGCGCTTGTTAGGAGGCAACCCAACCTTAGGTAACTCTTTCATACTCTTTTTAGAAAAAAATTGTTAGTTGAATTTCTATGTATTACATGGAATTAAATTTGGTGTTGCATACCAATATGAGGCAATCAAAAGATTAAGAGAAGTGGAGGTTCTAATTGTGTGATTGTGTATTGAGGTCTCATGTTTGTAAAAGCTTACATGGGAGCTCATAGACATGGAATGAAGTTCGGAGAAGTATTAAGGAAGTTCTCAAAAATCTTAATATCCAAGAAGCAGCAGAAAAAGAAAGAAAATGTATAAAAAAAAGAGAAAGAGAAGAAAAGAAAAGAACAAGTCCAAGGCTCTGAGCATCAATTACTAGGAAAAAAAAGAAAGAAACAAAGACTCAAAGAGTTATGGTCCTAGTTAAATGCTTGTGGTAGAAGTGTGTCAAAGAAAGAGGCTTGAGCAAGTAAATCCTAAAGGGTGCTTTAACACCTAGTATCTTAGACTAATTGGTTTGGGAATACTGATTGAAAGTTTATCTGAAGAGCCACTTTGAGACAGGATACTTAGAGTCGAGGCCAAGATGTAAAAATAAAAAGAAGATCATAAGAAAATAAGTGCTGCTTCAAGGTGACAATCTATGAAGAGGCTTCCATAATATCATTTGAATGAAGGTCCTAAGATCTAAGACTTCCAAAATGTAGGGACTAATGACCACTGGAACCCTTGCATGAGCATATCGATTGGAGTTCACCCCCACTATCACTTAATCACTTCACTCACCAAGGCATCATAAGCAATTCTTCAACCCATTTCAAATAAAAGAAACCTTTGTGCATAGTTCTTTTCTTACTTGCGGACAAACAAGGTTTAAGTTTGGTGTTGTGATGCATATGCATCATTCGTAGTTTCATTTATTATTTTTAGTAGCTTTTAGTTTGTTTTTATGTATCTTCATTATCAATAAACAAGCAATTGAATGATGTATTTCTACATACTTTGATGCATCAAGTACTAGTTGAATAGTGGTCATTTCATGAAAATAATACAAGAAGATGATATTGCTTTTAAATGAATGAAATGTCTTGTGATTATTCATGGAATGGCAAGCTTTGATGCAATTGTTGTGGTTGATGACAGGTAAAGAAGCAAGGCCATTGGCAACACCAAGATACAAAGGCGTTGCCTTGGCCAACGCCAACTACAAAGAAGAATTCAAAAGGATTTGCAACCTTGACCCCTCATACTCCATCAATGATAACTTGAGCTACAAAGCTCTAAATAAAGTGATTCCAGTGGCATTAAAAAGTAGGAATCAAGAGATTTCCAACCATATATGGCACTACATGGTGAACACTAAATCTGAGGGAGAAAATGTATCCCAAAAGTGCAAAGATGAATATAGTATCAACCTAAAGTAAGGCCAGCTGACCTCTTCACCTTCCATGGAGTATAACTCGAGCTGTAGAGCTTCAAATGATGCGCTTCCAATTGCATTAGTAAGTAGGCATCCAGAATTTTCCAATCATGTATAATAGTCTATAGTAGGCATAAAATTTGAGCACAAACAATAGGCATATTTGAAGCCCAAAAAACAAGCTGGCGTTGGCAACGCCCATAATCAAAGGCGTTGTTCACAATAACGCTAGCGACCCCTGGCAGCCTGACCTTGTCCTCTTCAAAGGAGCATACCTTGAGCTATAAAGGTCCAAATGATGTGCTTCTAGTTGAGTTAGAAATCCAACATTCATAACTTTCCAACGATGTATATAGTCTATGGTGGTAACGAAATTGTAGCTCAAACAATAGGCATCTTTAAGCCCCATAAACACTCAACAAAGAAAACGAAGGCGTTGGCAACTTGATTGTGGCATTAGCAACGCCTCCCTTTTCTCAACATGAAGATTGAAAATTAAGCATAAAGAAGGCGTTGGCAACTTGATTTTTGAGTTAGCAATGCTTTCCTTCTCTCAACGTCAAGGCTAAAGAGCAAGCATAATGAAGGCGTTGGAAACTTGATCCTAGCGTTAGCAACGCCTTCATTCTCTCCTTCAGCAACTCCAACCTTGAAGGAAGACAAAGGGCATTGGCAACTTAACCCTGGGCGTTAACAACATCTTCCCTTCTCACAGCATCAAGGACGTTGCCAACTTGAAGTTTGCGTTAACAACGCCTTCCCTTCTCTTAGCATCAAGGGCGTTGCCAACTTGAAATTTACGTTAGCAACGCCATCTTAAGCTCCAGCAACTTCAACTCTTGGAAGCTTTACAAAGGAGTTGGCAATGCCACATCCTAAAGGCGTTGCCCCAACAACGCCAACTCTAGCTACTGGAAGGAAAATCCTGGCGTTGGAAACGCCAGGCTTATGAAGGCGTTATCCTTGATAATGTTAACGATAAGTAGAGTTGGAAATTTTGCATTCGTGCGTATGCACACCCTATCATGTGTACGCACAATGAGAAATCAGGCACGCATGCATACGCAAGAGGCAGAAAGCGTACGTACAGGGGGAATTTGTTGCAATTATGCGTACGCATGAGCGAACATGCGTATGCATAGAAGAAGTTTGTTAGTGCCAGGCCTCTCAGAGCTTCAAGTCTAATGTATCCCATCCTGAAAGCATGATTGAAAGCCATCCAAAGTGCTAGAGAATTAGTATAAATAGGTGGTACTTTAATCTAGAAAAGGGGCGGGGGGCTCCCTAGCTGGGATTACTCACATCACTCTTCATACTTTGCCTGTACTTTTCCTTTAGTTTATTTTCAAGTTTTGTAATTTTTATTTCCTTTTGTAATGAGAGCCATGATTCACTAAAACCCCACTTTATTAGGGGGAGGAGCTCTATTTGATTTCAATGAATTAATGCCATTTTCTTCTTCTTAATTCAAGTGTTGTTATTCTAAGAGAAAGTCTTTGAGCTTCGTAGATCCAATTACTATCGAGAGAGGGATTGGATCTACTTGAATTTTATAATGAACTTGGAAAAAGGAGTTATGAAATTCAGATTGAGACTCTTCTCTCATAATTCTCTTGATTGATAATTCTTGGTTTGGTACGTGACATATAACCACCTTGAATTGATATCCTGAGAGTTGTGTGGCTTTAGATTAGCAATTGAACTTCACCTGTTCTCATGAGCAATTGCATCAAGAGATTGGTAATTGATTGTGTTAAGAGAATTTGAGTCACCAAGAGATTGAGACCCAATTATTTACAATCTGCCAAAGATCTACTTTACATGATTGAGAAGGGGTTGAAACCCATTCATTCATGAAGGATCTAACATCTCCAATCCCTAATGATCTCACCCATTATCAACTCCCACTTTAATTTCTTGTTTACCCATTCCCCAAATCCCATTTACATTCGTGCAATTTACATTCCCTTGCTAATTGCTCTTCCGCATTTACTTTCTTGCAACTTAAGTTTATGCTATTTACTTTTCCAGTTATTTATATTTTTGCTTTTACTTTTAGTCATTTAATTTCATGCCCTTTACTTTCATGCAATTTACTTATCTTATTTATTTGTTTATTCAAGACACAAGAATCATCAAATGGTTTGTTTGACTAGAATATCCACTTGACTAAAGTTGCTTAATCCATCAATCTCCGTGGGATCGACCTCACTCAAAGTGAGTTATTACTTGACAACGACCCGGTATACTTGCCGGTGGAATTATTGTTATCAATTTTTCTATATCAGATTAACTCATTGTAATTGTCATAGTTGTGGTTATGAGAAGGAAAGGATTCCTTAGCTCCCAACTCCAAGCCAAGGTCCTTTATTGCATTGAATTATATTCACACTAGTTTGTTGCTTCATTCTTCTTTAAATTGTATTAATTGTCTCTTGATCCATTGTTAGTTTATTAGTTGTTCTATTCTTGCTTGTTTACTTTATTGCCTTGTTTGTCTGTTAATTTTAGTTAGTATTATTTCATTGTTTTAATCATTTACTTTCAAGTTCCTTTAATTTTTGTCCTATGCTTGGAAACCACCAATTTCACAACCAACTTTGTGCGCTCTTAATTGCTAGTTCAAGAAAAATGACCCGGGAAGTAAAACACCCGGTTTTTGATTGATTTAAATTGTGACATTCTTTATTCTAAACTTTGATCGAAGGTCGACTGTCAGTTGGGACTATACTCGCGACGCAATCTATTTTCCTTTGATTCCTAACCGACGGTTTGGCCCCCATCAAAGAGGCTAAATGACGAGGATAAATTTGGAATTTTGAAAAAATATTAAGGGTATATTCATACAAAAATAAAATTTAAGTTTTGTCTTAGGTTAAAAATTTGTGTCTCATCATTTCAGAGAGACATAAAATACCTATTTTGTGTACTTTTGTGTGTAACCATGTCTCTCCTTTTTTATGTCTCATAAAATAAACATTGGACATGTGTAATCGTGTCCGTGTCTTTGGACACTTACCAAATGGGTCCTAGTTTCATCCATTAGGTGTTTTCGCTGTAAAGGGGTAAAAGGTGTATGTTTTTTTAGATTAATACCCCAAATAGGTCCCCAAGGAGTTAGTCATCCGACAGATATATCCCCGAAAAAAATTAAGTAGGTCCCTGGTTCCCAAAATTATTAGATATATGCCATATGCGTCC
>NC_029793.2:108825407-108843144 GCF_000816755.2 Arachis ipaensis | reverse complement strand
CGTGTTAGGTTCACTGCCATGTGTCGCTTCCAGGACACATTAGTCCTTGGACACGTAGCCAAAACAGCTTCATTTTATGGCTACTCAAGACGAGTTCATTTGGAATGAGACAGGTTATTCCCCAACCTTTTTCTTAGAAGCTTTATAAAATTAGGATTTACCTTTCAATCCTCCTCCAACGTAATCCATAAAGGAGCTTTCTTCTATGCTTTCAATGAAGACCATTGTAGACTGAGGATAGTTAATTGGTGATGGCGATAGGAGGTAGCACGTCGACAACAAGTAGGCGTCGTGGTGGGAGATTTGACGGCGATAGATTGAGCATCAAAAGCAACACTCTCGGGGGTAAAAGGTGTTTTAGAAAAGAAGAACACCCTAAGTGCAAGTGCGGGATGTATGCTATAGTCACCCGGTCTCAGACAGTGGAAAACCCTAGTAGAGTGTTCTTCGGGTGTCCTTACTTCAAGGTATTTATAGGTTTTGTTCAATGTGAAGATCCTAATTTTGAAGAAATTTGTTAAGAATTAGATGGTGATTGTTGGATGTGTTATTCTGTATGCAGGAAAATCAACCATATTGTGATTTTTTTCACTGGTTTGATAATGTTTTTGGTTATGTGAATGACAACGTATCAGATCGAAGTGAATTAGCCTGTTTAAATGATTCTATAGATGGTGTTGGTTTACACAATAGTTTAGATGAGAGGGTTAAGGTGTTGGAAGAACTGTTGTTTGAGAAAAAAAAAATGACAATGTTGTTAAGAAAGGTGGAATTTTTGGCTTTGTTAGTAGTTTCATATTAGGGGCTTTTATAGTTGTTGTTTTTTGTTATACAGTTGATGGGGTTTAGAGTTGTAAATTTAGTTGTTGTTTCGAATGATCTAATGACTTATAACATATGGAGTGGTTATGATGATATTTTGGTGAATGTGGCCTTGTACATGTAATGTCAAATTATAAGATAAGCAATACATGAATTAAGGATACACTATTTTGTATGTAAACTCAAAAATATATATAAAGCAATGCTTATAATATAAAACATAAAAGAGTATCTCATTAAACCATAGATAATAAGATATCTTAAAGTAGAGTATGTTAAACAAATAACTTAAACCTTAAGCAAGAGTATCTTAAACATCACAATATGACCATAAACGATTAGCCATACAAGGTCAAAAAACAAGGTCTATTTCCTTGAACAAGTATGTTAATTTCAAAAGAGAAAAGTTTTATGGACAAGTAGTTATTTCTTCTTAGAGACATTTAGGCCTGGTGTAGGAATAAATGTGAAGAGCCTGGAAGCTGTGCCACTTGATGCAGCTGCCATTGTCTTTGCAGAGATACCAGCTGGTTGATTTGGCCTCACTATCGTTTGCTTCGGGCGCTTAAAAGGTTGTTTTAGAAGTCTAGTGATGCATGAGCATCTTTCCTATCTTTTCTTAGTAAATTCAATGTGGATTTGTTGAGTCTTTATGAGATTTTGGTATTTTATACTATCATGAATGCTACTTTTAGGTGTATTGCTACTTTTTTATTACAGGTAAAATTCAGGCAAGTTTGACAGAGTTCATGCAAAAGAAATGGGAGAAAAATGGTTCCTGTCAAGCTGGTGCTAAATGCCACTACTCGGCGTTTAGCGCCTGATGAGGAGATAATTTATACGCTTTTTGGCATTGTTTTTACATAGTTTTTAATATGTTTTAGTTACTTTTTAGTATATTTTTATAGTTTTTACGCAAAAATTCACATTTCTGGATTCTACCATGAGTTTGTGTATTTTTCTGCAATTTCAGGTATTTTCTGGCTGAAATTGAGGGATATGAGCAAAAGTCTGATTCAGAAGCTGAGAAAGGACTGCAGATGTTGTTGGATTTTGACCTTCCTGCACTCGAAGTGAATTTTCTAGAGCTACAGAAGCCCAATTGGCGCACTTTCAATTGCATTGGAAAGTAGACATCTTGGGCTTTCCAACGATATATAATAGTTTATACTTTGGCCGAGATTTGATGGCCCAAACTGGCATTCAACGCCAGCCAGAGACCTTTTTCTGGCGTAAAACGCCAGAACTGGCACCATAACTGGAGTTAAACGCCCAAACTGGCATTCAAGTTGGCGTTTAACTCTAGAAAAGGCCTATGCACATGTAAAGATTAATTTTCAGCCCAAACACACACCAAGTGGGCCTCGAAAGTGGATTTCTGCACTATCTGCACTTAGTTACTTATTTTCTGTAATCCTTAGTAACTAGTTTAGTATAAATAGCACTTTTTACTATTGTATTCCGAGCTTATGCCACTTTTGACATTTGGAGGCTGGCCACACGGCCATGCCAAGACATTTTTCTCTTATGTATTTCCTACGGTGGAGTTTCTACACCTCATAGATTAAGGTGCGGAGCTCTGCTGTTCTTCATGAATTAATGAAAGTACTATTGTTTCTCTTTCAATTCATGCATGTCTCTTCTCCAAGATATACTCTCGTTCTTAATTCAGTTAAGTCAGAATGAAGGGGTGGCCCGTGACAATCACCCACTATCTTCATTACTCGCTTGGCCAAGATCCGCGTGCCTGACAACCACAAGCGGTCTACATGATGTTCAACGTAGTCATTGGATGACAACTGGAGTATAATCTCTTAGGCCTCTGGTTCGTGACTTTGACTTGCATCTCCTGACAACAGAGCAGTCGAACTCACAAAGATCAGAACCTTCGTGGTAAAGGCTAGAACAAACGAGCTTCAAACTCACGAATGTTGGGCGCAGTGACAGTGTGCAAAAGGATAGAGAGATCCTATTCCAACACAAGTGAGAACCGACAGATGATTAGCCGTGCGGTAGCTGTGCCTGGTATTTTTCATCCGAGACAAGAGATCTAATAGATGATTAGCCATACAGAAGCCATGCCTGGACCATTTTCACTGAGAGGACGGATGGTAGCCATTAATAACGGTGATCTACCAACATACAACTTGCCATGGAAGGGAGCACGCATGATTGGATGAAGACAATAGGAAAGCAGAGGTTCAGAAGCAACAAAGCATCTCCAAACACTTATCTGAAATTTCCACTAATGAATTACATAAGTACCTTTATTTTAATTTACATTTTATTTGTCTTTCAATTATCAAAACTCATAACCAATCGAATCTGCCTGACTAAGATTTACAGGATGACCATAGCTTGCTTCAAGCCGGCAATCTCCGTGGGATCGACCCTTACTTGCGTAAGGTTTTATTACTTGGACGATCCAGTGCACTTGCTGGTTAGTTGTACTGGAGTTGTGAAAAGTGTGATCACAATTCCGTGCACCAGCGTCGCAAGCCTCAAAATTTGTACCAGCATTTTGTGAAGATGGCTCTAAACACCACGACTTGGTCTTTAGTGCCAAAGACCTCGTAAATCGTGCAACAACTCGACGGAGGTGGCGCTAAACGGCACTACTCGGCGTTTTCCCCAGGTGCCTTAAAAAGTGTGAAAAGCATTCTATTTGGTGGCGCTAAACACCACTACGTGGCATTTAGCGCCAGGCCCGTGTCATCAAGTTCCACAGAAGGCTCTTTAGTTTTTAACATTAATTTTTGAATTAAGAAAAGATATTGTTAGGTTCTAGAATTTTAATTTTGTATCAATTAGGATTAGCTATATACGAGCCCTATTTCCCTGAATGGAGGGAGTATCCTAATGACGGCTGGTGGAATCAAGAACAAGCCTTCTCCAATATTTCATACCAATAGCAAGAGAGCTAGATGGAATTCCAAAATCCTCTTGAGCTTGCTACCGAGAGCTTATCTCAAACCGTGGCTGAGTTTTCTCTTGAGAATAAGATAGAAAAATTGTCCCAAACCATCACTAAGTTTGTTCAAGAACCCCAAAATTTTATGCAGGAAACAAGAATAAACTTCAGAGGCCAAGAATTCTCCATAAACAATTGGGAGAAATAAGTGGGACAAATTGCCAAGTAATTAGCAGAGAAGCAAGCAGATTCCTCTCCAAGTGACACAATACCTAATCTTAGAGAGGAATTCCAGACTATCAACATTGAGAGTCCACACCTCAATAAATCAGAAGGTTGCATGAATATTGATGAAATTAACCCATTGATCCAAGAAGCACTTGATAAAGGAGCCCTTCAAAACTCTGTACAGGATCCAAGTTTTGAAAATGAAGAAAAGCTAGATGATGTGTAGTAAATTGAGGAAAGCATTAACCGAAGGATCGTGGGTAGCAAGCAAAAGACACTATTTTGGAGGAGAAGGTCAACAAAAATCAATCTATTCTCTATCCTAGAAGCAGTATGAGTCAAGTTAGTGACGTTAAAAGAGCACTTATTGGTAGGCAACCCAGTCGGTTACTATCCTTCTTCTCTTCCCTATTAAGGTCCTTTCGTTTAACTAATTGGAAAAAGAAAAAAAATATTTTATGAATATGTTAGATCTTAGTTAATTATTGCTTTCTACTCATAATTTTTTTATTGATTTTAATTTTCAAAACTAGTTTTCAAAAGCTTTCGTTACCATCATTATTTTCTTCTTATGAACACATCACGTAACACAACTTATACTTAGCATTCTATGTTCCTCCATACTCTTTACTACTTTATCATATGACCAAACCCTAAGTTTGGTGTTGCAATTATGATAAAAGAAGAGAATGAAGAGGGCAACAAGGATATAGAGTGATTGAGGTAATTTGGTGTAAGGTGGTTAGTATTTTTCTTCTTCCTTTTCGTTTCCATTGACTTTTCTTTCTCTTACTCAAGCATCATGCATGTTTCCTTTATTTACATTATCCATACTTATTAGTAAACTTGTCCTCTGAGCCTTCTAATCATCATGAGAGAGATTTGTTTTAATGGAGGAAAGATTGAATCTAATAAATAAAATCCTCTTATAAAAAGTGATGTCCATAACCGTGTGATTATATTCCGTGGACTGTGATTAAAGGTTGATAATCTTGGAGGAAGGGAAAGAATGATTCTTTATGAGCAGAGGCTTAGAAAAGTATTATGAGATCTCCAAACAAAGAAAAAAAGTACCAAAATAGCATACTTTTGTGTTTTGTCCCCAATTTGATCCTAAATGTGAAAATATGTAATTTTGTGCTTGAAATGAGCAATTTAATTCCACTTTTATTTCATTTGATGCCATGACATGTTTGCTAAGAGCTTTCAGACCTTAGAGGCAAGAATGGATAGCCAAAAGTGGAAGAAAGCATGTACCAGGGAGAAAACATGAAGAAAACAAGGAAAAGTACACACAGCGAAGTGTGCGTGAGCACAAGCACCTGTGCGTATGCACAGGTCAACATTCAGCCAAGTGTGCGGACGCACACATCTGTGCGTCCGCACAGGTGCCTACACGTGGTTTCATTAATGAAATACGTGCTTTGCAATTTCTGAGGCCTCTTGGCCCATTTTGGAAGGCTTGGATGCTAATTTTGGATGCTATATGAAGGGGGATTCAACACATATGAAGACATTAGGTTTTATTAGGTTGTAGTTTTTAGTTTTTACAAGTTTTTCATAGTAATTAGGAGTATGAGTAGTGTAGAGTAGATAGCTCTCCTAGGGTTTATCAATTTCTATTGTAGCATTTTATAGCAAGTCTTGATCTTTGATTTTGCTTCTTTAATTGTACGTACTCTCAATTTCATCTTTAATTATAGTACTTTTATTTTCATTTCCTTTGGTTCAAGTTACTTGTTCATAATTACAATTTTGAGTTTCTTGAAGTTTTGATTAATGAATTTTATGTTTCATGCTTCCTTTATGTTTGATTGCTTGTTTATATTTGGTTTTGTTGATAGTTAGTTATAGCTTTCTATTTTACTTTGCAATCTTCCATGTTTTGGTTTTATGCACACAAGATGTTTGTGAAAATGTCAATTATGAGTTTTGAGTAGATTTTCACACCTTGGCTTGGGATTTGAGTTCCTAGGATACTAGAGTCATAATGTCCGACATTTAGTGGTAATTCTTGGGTAGTTAGTTGACTCTTGTTTCCATTGACGCTAGCCTTTTATCAACTAGTTTGGTAAGTTGATTAGGACTTATGGATTAAGGTCAATTATGCTTGCTTGACTTACTCCTCGATGGTTGGGGTTAACTAGGCAAGATTGACTTATCATAATTATCATAGTTGTGGTTATGGCAATGATAGGATTCTTAGATTCTCATTCCCAAGTCAAGGCTCTTTTTATGCATTTATAGCATTTTCACTAAGTTTTGATCTTATCTTCTCTTTACTTGCATTGATTCCAATTTTGATCATTCCTTAGTTCTTTTATTGCTTAGTTCTTTTAATCTTTAGTTCTTTGATTGCAAAACCCCTTTTTGGTCTCCACAACCGAAAGCATAGCATTTCCAATTGCATTTCTAGGGAGAACGACCCGAGGTTGAAAGATTCTCAGTTTATATGTTTTGAATTTGAAAATACTAAACTTTGATGTTGAGAGTTAGTTGTTGATTTAGCTATACTTGCAACGAAGTAATCTTATTTGAGAAATTCTAGATCAACACTAATCCTCTCATCAAACATCCTTGAGTTGAATTGAAAAGAAAAAGAAAAAGAGAGAGAAGAAACAACAAAGAAAAATAAAAAAAAGGGAAGAACAATAGAAAAAGATCAAAAAAGAAATCAAAGTTGCAAAGCACTGAGCATCAATGGTTAAAGAGCCCAGTTATGTGTCTGTGGTGTTGATTGTCTAAGGATAGGGATCGGGTAATTTAGATCCGAGGGGTGCTTCATCACTCGGTAACTTGGGCCAACTGATCCGGAATTATCGATTGAAAACCCACCATCAATAGTTTCCTTGAGACAAAACGTTTAGAAGTCCAAAGAGGCTCTGGACATGGATGTCCGGGAATTTAAAATGTTTAGCTATACGCTTGTGGTCCGACCTTGTCAAAGAGAGGGTTTGGTAACTAGATCCGTGGGATGCTTCATCTCCCAGTAATTTGGGCTAACTGGCCTAGGAATATTGATCGAAAGCCCACTATCAATAGTTGCCTTGAGACAGAACACTTAGAGTTGTCAACCGAAAAGCTCTCTCTGTTATAAATAAAAGATTCAAGGATCAATCAAAACTTAAAAGAAAAAGATCTCATAATATCATTCGAGCCTTAGTTCTAGAGGATTGTTCACTCTCAAGACTTCAAGATTCATTAAGAGAGAAGAGAATCCATTTATAATCACATGGCTTGCTAAACCCCATTTTCAAGAAGAACATGAGCTTCAAGAAGATTCAATTATTCTTCATTCAATTCTTTTCTTTTCTTTTCTTTTTGTTTGAGGATAAGCAAAGTTTTAAGTTTGGTGTTGTGATGCATTTGCACCATTCGTTGTTTTTCTTGTTTTAATTCATTGTTTTCTTAGGTTTAATTATAGTTTTATCTTCTATTCTTGTCACTTTTAAGTATCTTGTACTACTAAGGTGTTTGCTAAGTGTTTTCAAGAAATTATGATCAAATGAGAGGTAAATCAAGTAGCAAAGAGAGGTTGATCAAGAAGCAAGCTTAGCATGAAGAATAGAGAGCCAGAGACGTAGGAGTGAAGCCATGCAAGACATACACATGAGCAAATGATAGGGCGTGCCATACCCTGGGGGAGAGAAAAGAGGGTGTGCCACACCCCAGCATCATCAAGACCAGGGGAGCCATGCCTGGGACAGGGCGTGCCACGCCCTGGAGAGGAGTCACCTGGCGTTCCATGCCAGGCATTATGTGTGCCATGCCTTAGCACAACCAAGAAGGGCGTGCCATGCCCCATGAATAAGAGTAAGGGCGTGCCACGCCTTGGCCAACCAAGAAAGCGGGTGCCACGCCCTAGCCAAGAGGAATCCTTGGATGCATTTCAAGATGAAGGGTGTGCTATGCCAAGGAATGGGCATGCCATGCCCTAGTAAAAACCATCCCTTGGAAGTGATCCAAACTTTGGCGTGCCACGGGGGAAGCAAAGCGTGCCATGCTTGGTCCAAGCCTCGAGAGGGTGTGCCACGCCATAACAATTTCAAGTCCTGGAAGTATTTTCCAAACCAGACATGCCATGAGGAGTTTGGGTTTGCCATACTAGCCTATAATTTTCTTATCCGGTGTTGATTCATCACAAGCCTAACCTTGTAGATTTGATTTAGATTTGATTAAAGAAGATTCTGTATTTGATTAGTTTTGAATTTCTTTTTATTGTATTTTGAAATTTAAGATTTGAATTAGTTAGAGATTATCTTAATTATTTTGATTAAGATAAGATTAGGATTTGAATTTGAATTAGAGAAAAAACCTAGGTATAATAAGTAAATTACATTCACAGAGAGAAGGAGGGGGGAGTTCCCCACAGACTTTTCATCTTTGTATTTTTACATTCTCCATGAGTCACTAATCTTTTGTCAAAGGGTTAGCGGCTCTATTTCTATTTTCTATAAATTATTAATCTAAGTTTTCTTCTATTTTAAAGTTTGCATTGATTTGTTTATGATTGAGTGTTTCATTCTTCATCCCTAAAGGATTAGTAGCGCCGACAGGTGTGCTAATCCCGTTTTGAATTTGTTTATTGACTCGACAGAGTTTATATCCAAATTTTGCTTGAGAACTCTTTCACATGGCTTTCTAAATTGACTAGACATAGCACATGATTTTTTATTACCCTAGTTTTGAATATGTGACATATAATTCGGATTAGGACGATTTTCAAAAATTGTGTTTCCGCGTAAGATTCAATTGGACAAGACTAATTTGGATACGTGACATATAATCCGACCTGAGGACTACTCTTAAATCTTATGTGGAATTGAATCGGTTTTTACACTGAACCTCTTCGGTTAATCAATTGACCAAGACATTGGATGTTGATTAATTGAGAAAAAAGTGAGGATTCAAAACATTGGAAATCGGTTAATTAAGATTCGTCGTGAATGATGCTTGCTTGCTTTGAACAAAGAAAACAAAGTTTGATTTTCTAAAAAATTAAGCATCCCTAAAATCCTTGACTTCCCCATCATATATATTTTCCTCCAATAATCACACGTACTATCTCAGTCAAATCAAAACCCTCGCTTTCAAGTTTCTTCAAGCTATTACCTTTTCAGCAAGTCTTTAAGATTTCAGCACTCAATAATTCCAGGTTTTATTGATTTAATTAGTAGTTTAATTTGATATTTGTGTTCTCAATCCATTAATCCTAGAGGGAATGATATCCACTCACCATGGTATTACTTGAACGATCTGGTACACTTGCCGGTATCTGTGAGCTTCAGTTTCTGCTCATCAGACGCGGTTTATTAAAAGAAGATATCGTTGGATTATTGTATCACTAAATCTGATAGTAGAATTGGTGCGCATGCCTTTTGTTTTCGCGCCAACAATTACCGTTGGCTTTAGCGAATTTACGACAGCAATCTTTTATAGTGACGAACTTATTCTCCTTTTTGTCAGAAAATTCGATGGTAAATCTATTGGTACAGGTCAACACTAATTTCGATGGTAAATCTGACAGTACTCAGTATTTTTCTTGTAGTGATATGCCTAAATCTTTTACAATTGCGGCATTGTGGTTTTTCACGATGCCAATAATCCTTTTCTAGGTGGTTGGTCTTGCATATGCCACATGGAGAATATTTTTTTCTATCTTCAGTTTTATTTTTTATTTTTTAAAAGTGTCTGACTTTTCAAAATTTTCTTGTCTTTTTCTTTCTTCTCTTTTATTTAGATTATGAGATTTTATATTAAGCTTAGACTGAAATGCATTTTCTATTGAATCTTCATCATTTCGACTTGCCAGTCTTTATTCAAAACCGTGTAATGAGTTTATTAACTCTGTTAGTGTTAGTGTTGATAAATCCTTTGTTTTCTCAATTATAGATACTTTAGGATCAAATTTGGAAGGCAAAATAATGAGTATTTTCTCTACTATCTTTTTATTGGGCAAGTCCTCTCCATAAGATTTCATTTTAGTTACTAAGCTCATTAATCTTGTATAGTAACATTTTATTTTCTCAGAATCTTTCTTCTTTATATTTGCATATTGCTTCATTAGAGATTGGAGGAGGATTGTGCATATCTTTATGTCGCCTCTAAACTCTTACTCCAAGTTTAGCAACACTTCCTTAGCTGATGATATTCCTCTTATCCATGAGAAAATTGTCTTCATTACAGCTTGTTGGAGAAAGCATAGAGTAATATAATTTCTTTGTTGCTCTTCCACTATTACATTTTAGACTTTTAGTAACATTTATATGTTAATATTTGTTAAAATATTAGTAGTTATCATAAAATTAAATTTTAAGTAACATTTATACTCAAATGTTAGCAAATATATTCATTTTTTTTAAAAAGTTACAAAAAGTGTTACCTATTCTATTCTCAGTTAGTTTTCAAAATCGAAACCACATCTCATTCTCACTCTCAGTGTTTTGAAACGTGAAATCTCGTCTCCATCCTCCTCAATTTCTTACTCTGCCTCTTTGATCTCTCCTCAAGATGGAAACCACAATCGCGTGTTTTTCTCTGAAGTTTTGAATCCACCTTTTACTCCTCTTCAGTCTCTTGCTCTGACTCTTCGATCTCTCTTCCGCCACTGTCATCGAAGCCTTCGTCGCGCCATCGTCACCGTCAACATGAGTTCTCTACTCTAGGATCAGAATTGGAAACTCTTAAGGTACATAGCACATAATCTATTATTTTATGCTTGTGTTCTTGTGTCTAAAGTTAATCTCGTTGAATTGAATCCATGTCTTCTGAAAAGTGTGCCTTTCATTAATCTCATGCTTCACTACTCATTTCAATCATTTTGGAAATGAAAAGGTTGATTTGATAGGTTCACAAGTCTTTCATGCTAATTCTCTTACCTGATTGTGCCTTAAGCAATTCATCAACATCATGCAATGGAGTTTCTTATTGCAGATCGAAAAAGAGAAACTTCAACAGCACAAGTAACTTCTCTTAGTTTTCGCTGAATTTGTTTATTCATTTGGCTTATCAATTATAGCTAAAAAATTATAGTTAATGAATTTTCATTATTATGACAATGAATGCATATGATGTGTTTGATGAATGATAATAAATCCAAATTTTTTGAGTCCGAGTTTTTTTAATAAAAGTTCTTTATTCTTTTGGAAGTGCATTTAAGGTGTTTGAAGAAATGCCTCACAGAATTTTATGTTACTATATATCTTATATCTTAGAGAAATTTGGGCATAGTACAATTTAAGAGAGTATGATTTGAGAATATACAAAATAAAAATTTTCTTGAAGTCATCAAAAGTCTAATGCAATAATCTCTTTTGACAAAGTATTGAAAATATCAACTCAACTCCATTTTCATGTTAACAAAATATTATTTTTATGAACAGTTTTAGTATGTGAGTTTATGTAAATTTTTCACTATCACTTTTAGTGAAGATATCAATCAAATTGTTATATTAGTGTACTAGAAATTCAAGAAGGTACAATATATAATAATTAACTAAGTCGTAATCTTCCTCTAATTATTCTGAATATTAATTAATATGTTTTGTTTAACAACAACTTATGATTAGTAATAGTAGTAACTCTTGGAATAATAAGTTGTTCATCATCTCTATTGCAGACAAGTTTATCTGTTCTATGCTACCTGAATCACCTTCCCTATTAATTTCATACTCTCCAGGTAATCAAATTAATTAATAAACCGAGGGCTTATGTTCAAGCCATGAGGGAGTAACTTGCAGCATGCAAGGGCTTATGTTTAAGATTTGTTGGCCATGAATTAATTGAATTCCTAATGTTAAGATATGCTCAATTCAATCCCGAGAATCCCAAAGAGGACACTGGTGATTTTAGAATTGCATCTTCAGCTACTAAGACGCTCCTTTTTCTTTCCTCGCTTCATTTCTGAAATTCATTTAGTTATCCTAGCAATATTTTGCACTAGAAAGTAAAGTGTTAGTAGTTAGTAACTAGAGCGAGAGAAGCAAGACTTGGATATGATGTGACATGTTACGACTATTGTGATAATGATATTGTCATGCCTGTTCTGTTTCTGTTTTTGTTTGTGTTTGTAAACTTAACTAGTTAACTAACTAGTTTTGAGTTTTTGCTATGGAGACAGCAATGACATGAATAATGTTCAGCTGAATGATGATGTTCTTGGCCTGATTGTGTTCAAATCAGACCTCTATGACCCTTCTTCATCTCTTGCTTCATAGAAAGATGATTCAAGTGCTTGTTCATGGAATCGGGTTCAATGCAATCCAGCATTGATTTTGCTGTTGTTTGGTAGGGATCAATAAAAAATAGCGATGATGTTGCATTTTTCATACATCTAAGAAGACCTCAACTATATGCATGTTCATTGTTGACTACCATATTAAGTCTCATCTTCAATCTAAAACCGATATTCCATTTCTGCTATCTATTTATGATGATTATGTTTTTTCTTCCTGTGATTTATTTGCAGTGAGGAGAATGTATATTTACTTTGCAAGAAGTTGTGCACTGATGGGATAGCCAATGCTGAAGGATCTGATATTTTTGTTGTTTTCATTTCCAATAAAAAGAAGCAGGCATGTACCATGTCATATACATTATTATTTATTCTTAGTCTTAGGGGAGATTTGTAATTTGCTTGCTAGTTTTCTTGTTCAAGGTGATTCACCTTGCCTAGTAACTTCTTTAATTTTTTTCCGCACCCGTGAATATGTCGAGGAAATATCCAGCTCCACTCGGCCCTCTCATTTGTTCCAATAAGCCAAAGGATAAAAGGTAAATTTAACTAACTACCACTCTCACCCTCACTCTGGCTCATTCCTCTGCATTTTTGTCTTCATGCATTTTTGTTTATTCAGTTTATTTCACGTACTTAAATGATAATAGGGGACGAAGATTATGGATAAAGTTTTAAATTTTGTGCTAATGGGTAATTGAGTCAATTACAGATTTGAAGAAATGTGAGTTGAAAAGTGAAGAAGATAGAAGTAAAGGAGACTACTTTCAGCTTCAGATTCTAATTTTTTCTTTATATATATGTGTATGTTAGTTGTTTCAGATACAATTAGCATAGAAATTAAACTGTCATTTCTTACAATAATAGTAATTTGAAGCTGAAAATGGTGATGGGACATGCAGGTTAAAATCTGCAATGGGAAGGTAATAGAAGTGGCGGCTTCAGAGAAAGGGTTTTATACTGTTGGAAAACAATCTCTACAAAGTCACACTTTGGTTGATCTTCTGCAACAGCTAAGTCGAGGTTTCTCTAATGTATGTAGTTTTCTGGTTACTAATCATGAACTTTTTGCTGTAATGGAACATATTCATGTTTTAAGTTTTAACGTTTTTTATATTCTGTGTTGGTTGTTTTGTAAATTTTAAATAAGCACAATTTTGAAATTCAAGTTTTCTATTGAAATCTTTTTAAATAATTTTCTGATTGGTGCAGGCATATGAATCTTTAATGAAAACTTTCTCTGAAGTCTGAACATAACAAGGTAATATTTATACCAACTGATTTTATTTTTTCTTTTAAATAAAAAAGTGTTTTCTTTTTTCTTTTCCTAACAATTTATCTCATTCATTTTGGCAATCTTCATATGGATTCCGAGCAAATACCTGGCTTGTTCCTCCATCTGTTGCCGAGTCACTTTCAAACTTTCCTACCCTTTCTGCTGAGGACGAAAGCTGGGGTGGTAATGGTGGTGGCCAAGGTAGAAATGGTGAATATGAGCTTAGACAATGGGCTTTAGATTTTACAGTATTGGCTTCTCTTCCCTACAAAACTGAAGAGGAGAGAGTGGTCAGAGATAGAAAATCTTTCCTGCTGCACAGTCAGGGACGGATGTATTCATTGGGGTGTGGGGGCAACTGCCCCCAGTGAAATTCTAAAAATGACTTAGTAGTTCTTAGTAAAATATCTTAATTGCTCCCAGTATAAAATTAATTTTGACCCCAGGGCTCAAACCCCACCCCAAACTAAATCCCTAACCCTTCTTTTTCCCCAATCTTCTTCATCTGCTCCAGCCCTTCCTCCAGGCTCCAGCCCTTCCTCCAGGCTCCAGTCTTCGCAGTCTGCACTAAGAGGCTAAGAGCCATTAGTCCATTACTGGCTTGCTTTTGGCGTTGTTGCCGTGTCACGTGCCACCACTCCGTATTTCAGAAAGTGTCACGGTTCTCTCCTCACTGACGTCTCCGCCCTCCTGTCTCCAGAGTCCAGAGTCACTGCTGCCGTGCCGCGTCTCCGCATCCCCTTCTGGCTTCTGCCTTGTGCCTCCTTCTTCTTCTTCTTCTTCTAATACTGCGAATCTGCGTTCCTCTTCTCTCTTCGGTTTTCACTCTTCAGATTTCAGCAGAGAACGCCTACCTTTCGTCTTCGTCCTGCTGCCGCTGAACGCCGCACGCCCGCACCGCTACTGCCTATTGGGTTCTGCATTTTTGCTTCCTAGTTCCTAGAGTTCATCTGTTCAGATTCAGTCTTGGATTATTCTATTTCTTGGTACATTCATGAATCATGATTCAGCGATCTGCAATTCTGTTTATTCACTTGTTTGCTAATTGGATTAATTTGTTTGATAATTGATTTAGTTGGTTTGTTAATTGTGAATTTGTGATTGAATTTGTTCTAATGTAATTGCAACTTTGAAAGTTTAGTTTGATTAATTTGTTTGTTAATTCACTTATTCACTTCTTGGATTAATTTGTTTGTTAATTTGTGAATTGTGATTGAATTTTATTCACTTACACTGTACTCCTTTTTTTCTTCTTCGATATATAAAGATTGCGTCTTTCCTACTTGTTTAAGATGGGAAAAAATGGAGATTAATATCTGATATGTAAAGACTCATTATATGGTATTATACTATTGTTTATATGAGCTTTGAAATAAGTTTATATGGTATTATTTAAATTTCATTACAGGGCCTTTGAAGTAAGTTTATATGCTCAATTTCTGTTTCTGGAGTCTGGACTACTATTCTACTAATGTTGAAGAATGACTCAATGAGTAATATTACCTCATTGACTTATAGGCTTATATTACCTCAATGAGTAATAATTAAGTCTGTCTCATCATCAGGTATGCATCAGCACCGCAAGAGCTTAGAATGGATTGGGATATTAGTTGTTTTGTTGTTTTTGTTGGAAATTTATTTAAATTTTTAATTTGTGTAGAATTGTGAACTTTTTTATTAGTTTGAATTGCTTCTTTGCATAACTTGTTTGAATCTAAGACACTCATTTTTTGTATTTTTTGTATTTGATAAGGAGAAGTTGATCCAGTTAGTTCAATTTTATCTATTAGAATTTTCTTCCACTCAACTTTTGGCATTTGACAGTCAACTTGAGAACTTCATACTAGATGTGCGTTCTGATGATCAATTTTCGGACTTAAATGGAATTGGTGCTCTTTTTCAGAAGTTGGTTGAGACTCGAAAGAATATTGTTTATCCATTAGTGTTTCATCTTTTAAAGTTAGCTTTATTTTTGTCTGTAGCAACTGCATCAGTTGAAAGAACTTTTTTGCTATGAACATCATAAAGAGTCGACTTCGTAACTGTATGGGGATGAATTTTAAATGATTGTTTAGTGACATACATAGAAAGAGAGACATTTAATTGTATTGACAATGAAAAGATTATTCAATCTTTTCAAAATATGAAACCTAGAAGAATAGAATTCTAAATTATTTGTTATTATTTTGAATTATTATTTTATTATTTTGCCCCCACTGAAAAAATTTTCTGGATCCGTCACTGTGCACAGTCGATTTGTTGATACCTCGATATTCATGGCCATCAAGGCAATACAACATATCATGGAATCCAATATAAAGAATGAATCAAATTCTCCAAGTTCAATTCTGCATGAAGAGCGCGTAGGAGACTTGTCAGTTATTGTCAAATGTGATATTCGCAATGGAAATAGAGTTCAAGTGCTATAAGTATTTTTTTCTCATTTTATTTACATCACGAAATAAATTTGTACAATGATTATATCATTGATTAATAAAAGAGTCTATAAAAATTTTATTTTGTGAATTTGTAAATTTAATGAAATATTTTATGTTGTAATAATTAATTTTAGTATATTTATATTATGTATAATATAAAATAAAAAACAGTATAATTTAACTAAAAAAATATTACTAAAGATCTTTTGTAACATTTTTTAAGTGTTACAAAAATATCTACGGTAACATTTTTTTAAGTGTTACAAAAAATATCTATAGTAATATTTTTCTAAATGTTACATAAAATATCTATTGTAATATTTTTTAAGTGTTACAAAAAATATCTATGGTAACATTTTTTTTAAGTGTTACAAAAACTATCTATTGTAACATTTCTCTAAGTGTTACCAAGAAATATCTATTGTAACATTTTTCAAAATATTACTGTAGAATATCTTTTATAACATTTTTACTAAATGTTATTAAATTTTTAGAAAAATATTAGTAAAATTCTTTAGTAACATAGAGTATATTTAACATTTGTTAAAATGTTACTAATATACATAGGTAACATTTTAATATAATTTGGTAACATTTTTTAAATGTTAGTAAAAGTCAATTATGTAGTAGTGTACTTTCAGTTTTTTCTTTTTTGCAACGAAAAGTGTTGCTTGATACTTTCGCACACTGAATCCTTCATTGACATCCCACAAGTCTTGTATCTATAGAAAGGTTTTTATTTGGCAATGCCAATTCTCATAATTGTTTTCTGACAATATAGGTAGGAAAATATTTATGATTGAGATAGTCATAGTTATGGAAAAATTTGTTTGAGTGTGTTATAATGTAGTAGATATGTATAGTTGATAGGTTAAGAAAAAAAATTTTACGCTCAGTAGATGATCAAACGCAGCTCTAGTACCAGTATTAGTTTAATGAAATAGTTAGAAGTTGGTTTAGTGTATTATGGACTTGAATATTGTAGCAAGAATAACAAGAGTGATTTTGATAAAGAAGTAGTTTGGAACTTTAGATAAATAGTTTGAGAAAATTGATAGTTATATTATTGATAAATTAAGAAGAGAGTACAAAAGCTACTACTGAGACTTGATATACTTGTTATTAGTTGATTATAATAAACTCTATAATAACTTATTTATAGATTCTTCAAGTTAATTCTAAATAGTTCTAAATCTTAAATATTTTTTAGTACTTCATTATTTATTTACTTAATTTTTAGATTTTTTTATTATAATATCTAAATATTTATTTTTATGAAACAAGACTATAAAAATTTTATAGAATTTCACAAATATGTAGCATAATCAATATAAGTCTTATTATCCTGACCATAAACGAAATACACCAGTCTTATATATCATCTATATTTAAAAAACAAAAAATGCAGTCTTATAATGAAAAAATGAAAGGTCTCTAAGAAGTAAGAAACGTGATAGTATATGTTACACACTTATATTAAATAAAAGTTGGCTATAGAGTTACATTTGCCAAAACTTTTATGTTATCATTTGCAGTTATTATTATCATATATAATAAACGGATAATGCTAGGTAGACCAAAAAAAAAAGAAAAACCAGAACTTACCTTATTTAGTATTAATTAATTGTCGCAACAATTAATAAATGCTAAATAAGATAAGTTATGGTTATTTTTGTCTGATTTTCTTTGGTTACTAAATATTTCCAATAATAAACCATTCAATGAACTCCTTTTCAATGTAATCTCTATATTTTTTGTAATAATAATCACTAATCTATTCATATTTCTCGTTTTGTTTAACTCTCAATTATTATCAAGTTTTCTTATAA
>NC_029793.2:108822774-108825368 GCF_000816755.2 Arachis ipaensis | reverse complement strand
AAATATTTAAAAATAATAAATAAAAGTTAGAACTATCTGAATATCAACCAATTATATATCTTAGTTTCTAAAGAAAATAATAAATCATAACAGATTTGTAGCAAAACTTATTTATCCCATTTTTTATTAGGCTTAATAGATTTGCAGCCTTAATCGAGGATGATCGTTAGAGTTTCAATTTTTTACTTTATCATCTCTTTCGTTTTAGAGAATTAAATCTACAAACATTCTAATTAATGATCTTATTAAAAACTAGAATATAATAATTTGGTTTTTCTTCGGAGATCTTTTGTTTAAGACTCACTATCTTTGCATATGTTATTGCTTTAATTTTTATCAATAAAAAATTAATTATTGTATTGTTGTTGTTGCTGTGTGAGTAGGGAAGAGGAACATGACCATCGGGTGGGGAGAGATGTGATGGTGGAGGCAAGTGTAAAATAAAGTATGAGCGGCAATGGTGGTGTCGATGAGAATGAGTGAGGGAGGCGGAAGGAGGAGGGTGAGAGAACAATGGTGGTGGGGAGGGAAAAGGAAGAGGAGAGAATTAAAAAGATGATATTGCACAGGAGAGGCAGAGGCACGTGGTGGTGGTGGTGTCAGCGATCATGGCGGAAACGATTTTGATTTGTATCAAAATTATTTTTGAAAATATTTTATTTTGTCCTTAAAATTTTATATAGAACTAATATTTAAAAATAATTTTGGCATTAACTAAATGTTAAGGATAAAATTAAATAAAATTTAATATTAAAAATATTTTAAGAAAAAATGTTAGAAAAAAAAAAAAACATAATTTAGCCGTATTCAACCTGTGTCACCTACTGTTGGGTGGTCTCATTCTCTTAGCTGGTTCCTAAATGCATCATCACAGCCCGCGTAGAAACTGTGCACTGATGAAAATCCCTGGAAGAAAAAGAACCTACACTAAGTTACAATATTAGAACTATTTACATACACCCTACATAATTGAGCAATGCAATTTACTTATGAAACGTAAGAAATAACACACACATATATTTATATTGCTCGACACAAAATTAAACTTCTAAGATTGGTTGTTGGACCTTATTCCAACCCATCCCCTGAATCTCTCAGATCTTACTTGGACATAAAATATATATCATTGATGAGATATTTCTAAGTACAATCGCTTTTTTTTATATATAACAAATCCCATATAATAATGGATATTTCCTAGAAAGCTAGGACATAAGGCTGTCACAATGTCCGATCCAAGAATTCTTTTATACTTTACATACATTTAATGGAATGTGTACGTATACATATAATATATCATTGACTCTATCACCAATCAAATAATAATATTATTGTTATTGATCCCATAAATAAAATTGTTTAGTACTACGACAATAAATTAAAGTACTCCTATATTATATATATGAAACATGCAAGTGCTACTAGTCATCACTATTCTTCATAATGATAATAATAAATGATATTCCAACCACATTCACTCACCAACCCTACATTCATCCAGTTAATACGCATTTGATTTTTGCAAAAATTGATACCATAGAAGACAAGGTACAATAAAACAAATGGCCATAAACGAAGCTCCATCAACATGCACATGGCCTTGTTCCCTCTCTCACTTGTGAACCATATAAACAATTTAATATACCTTCCTGTTCCAGCCAAGACATCAATAATTTTGGGGTACACAAAAATTAATTTAAAGCACACAAAAAGGCAAAAAAAATTATAAATAACAATAATGATATACATATACCTATACATATACAATACATACATTATGAGGAATCTCTTAATAAAGGGAAGAATAATAAAGAAATATGCATTAATATTCAATAATAATAATAATTAAGCACATATAATTATAGGTTAAGTTTATTGCTTCTTGTTCCATTACAAATGCCCCCATCATCATCACCATCACAGGCTCCTTAAAATTAAAAGTTGAATCTATATACCAACAATAATAATACAAAAAACACAGACAAATGCCAAACTAACAATAAGTAAATAAAAACATATGTCCCAGCAGCAGAAGTGCTATGGTGGATTCATATATATTTTTATAGGGTAAACTTTGGTACGGATTCTGATCATATATATATAGAACATGTATTGGACCAGCAGCTTCAGCTTCAGCTTCTGCTTTTGCATTTCTCCATGGCCCTCGGCGCTGAAAGTTCACAGGAAAGCATGCCAATATTAGATTCACTTGCCAGAAAGTGGTGTATAATAATATATATTATCTAAAATAATAACTATGAAGAATCATGATTGTTAGTATTTTCCTATTTGGGTTTCATAATAATGATGACTTCCATATATATTAAAGCAAAATTAAATGAATGAAAAGAAAAAGTTGATGTAACCAAACATATGATCAATAATTCATACCAAGCCCAATAGCTTCTGATCCTTTCATTATTCGCAGACGCTTGCATGATCCAACAAACATCCTTCACAAAAAGTAAATAACTTAGGTTAATTTCATGGGTCTCTATGTGTTGAAGTAAAAAAAAACTCTTAAATTAAAAGCATGTTTCTAAATAACCTCTTAATAATCAAAGTTTTTTTAATTAGATAAAAATTTCTAATCC
>NC_029793.2:108821418-108822744 GCF_000816755.2 Arachis ipaensis | reverse complement strand
GTACAATACTTAAATGTTTGTATATATATATAAATAAAGGAAATAGCACCTAGCTAATTAAATAAAGGTCAATATATAAAAAAGAAATTATATTGAAAGTAAACAAAAATAGTTATATTTTAGATTTTCAAAATAAATAATTTGGTGATAATTTCCTAACTGTGTATTTGAATGAACGAGTGTTATGAAAACTGTAATCAAATTGTAGAGAGGAGAGAGTAGTGGTGGTGGTGGCGGCAACGACGGCGGTGGTGGTGAGATGAAGGTAATAGAAACTTACTCCCATGGGACATCACCCACGAGCATCCAGTCACCATCCTTATCTTCATAGGTTGGCACATACTCAGAGCTGTTCAGAAGATCCATCAACTTGCTCTCATTCATGAAATCAATCATTCCTTGGGACCCATAGTTACCTTCATCAATTACAATAATAACACCCTAATTTAATAATATTATTATTATCAATAATAGTACTACTTAATCATTCACACCCAAATAAAACCCAGGCCACAATCATACACAATTATACATATGCCTAGCTGTAAGTCTGTAACCCCAGAATGTAACAATTCTAACAAATATGTATATAAATTAAATTAAACATATTACTAATTAATAGCACCATCAACACAGATTCCCATGCATCAAAGAAACAAATTTAAAAACTATTATTATATGAATTTAATTTTCAGCATAATAGTAACTTTGTAATTTTATGTGCTATTTTCTTTCATATTATTATATACACGTTCAGTCTCATCAAAGTTGAACTAATAATAGAGCTTTTGGAGGTCTAAGTAATTGAATTAAACTCATAAAATTTAAATAAATTTAAACGATAATAGAGAACTGATAAAGTGTAAAAATGGTAAATCGAATTTGGAGATCTAAACTAAGAAATATGAATATGGATATGGTACTAACCCATGGTGAAGGAGCTGAACATTTTGGCCAAGGCATCAGATAAGTCTTGGTAGCTTTTGTACATTGTCAGGTCGACCTTGCGAAGGTAAGGAGCTCCATCCATGGAGACCTTCACAAATGAACCACCAGTAGAAGCTGCGGTGGTGGCTGCAGCGGCGGCGCTGCTTGTTGTCTTCTCAGTGGTGGCGCTGCCATTGTTATTTTCCTCAGTGCTCACCTTTTGTGCCATCATGTTCTTTCTGTATGACCTCACTGGTGGCCATCCAACTACTTGAGCTCTGATCATCGTCATAATAATAATATTTTCATATTCAGTTAAATTCATCAAATTAATGTATTAAAAATATGATTTTTTATATCAATTTAAATTTTTAAGAGAAGTTATAAACAAAAAGTCTA
>NC_029793.2:108820018-108820875 GCF_000816755.2 Arachis ipaensis | reverse complement strand
AAGTGTCATCTTTAACTTGTTTTCATTCAAAAGAAAAAAAAAAGTAATACAAAAAAATCTATACAAAAATTTAAATATACCTTAAAAAACTCCTATTTAAAAAAAATATGTTAAAAATATAAGTATATTCATGTCCTTTATCGATTTAAATTTTTAAAAAAGAATAATTTTATTATATAACGAAATAAGGGAGATGAAAGGAATTAATTAAGGGAAACATACTTAGCGGGTGGCTTGGCAGGGTCCTTAAGGAGAGTCTTCTCCTTTGGAACATTCTTCAGATTCTCATTCAGATCTTCCTTGTTAGTATCATTGCCTTGAAGGTTAAGCTTCAGATCAACCGTCTCAGAGAACCCTCTCTTCCCGGTGGCTCTCGGAGTTTCTGCCGTTGCCGTGTCTCCGCCTCCGCCTCCGCCTCCGCCTCCGCCGGGCAGGCCAAGGCAAAGCTCAGTCTCCTTCAGATTCAAGCCATGCTCCTTTGCCAACATAGTTGCCATTTTTGGCTCTACCGTTATCAAATGGAACTCTCTCAGCTTCTTTTCTAATTCTAATTTCTCTTTCTCTTTCTCTTTGCTCTCTCAAACTGTTTCTTATGAATATGGTGTTCTCTTCTTTCTATTATAATGCTTTCTTGGTTTGGCTATATAGAAATTGGAAGCAGTAGAGAGAGAGAGAGAATGTGATAGCCCCTCAATAATATAGGCCCTTTGAGGAACTTGTGCTTGTGACTGCATGTGTATGTCATATCATGTTTGGATCCAATTGCATGCTGACACCTGGACATATATGGGGCGTTGATCTTTGCAAATGGGTAGGCTTAACGGACTCTTTCACATGACTATTATAGCCAATTTGTT
>NC_029793.2:108790502-108819991 GCF_000816755.2 Arachis ipaensis | reverse complement strand
ATTATTTCTCCTTTGATGATAAACGGGATTATTATTTGAGGGTACCTACCAAAATGTTAATGGCTTCCAAAATATGTCTCCCCAAATGTACTAATCAACCTTTGTTGTAATTTTCAAGGCACATGCATGGCACTTGGTCTTGTTAGTTTTCCGTCTTCTGCTGTCCTCTCATTTGAGGACTGGTTACCATGTTTAGTTATCTAAAATAGTGCACCCTCTATAATTTCTTTCTCTGTCATCTTCACTAGGAAATGAATATATAATGTAATTAATATATACATGTAATTTTGGAAATTTCCATGCGCGGATATATCATGATTATTTACCACCTCAAATAGTTGGATCATATGTTTAAAGTTTGTCCACTTAAAGTTTTATAATATGTTCAATTTTCAATATAGATTATTGATGATAAGCTTTAATCTTAGATATTAATGTGGAATACATATATATTCTTACATCAAAAAATATAACACAGGCAGCCTAATCTAATAATTATATCTATGAATAATTCTATAATTTTAATTAATAACTTCAAAATTACACAAAAATAATTTAACTATTGCTCTAAAACTTTTCTCCTCTTAATAAGTTTACATATATGTTCGTGCGTGAAATTTCGAACAATTCTTTAAATATATAATTTTGGACTAACTACGGCTTGATTTAGTAAACTTTTTATTTTTTAAAAAATAATCTATGAAAAATATTTTTTAAAAGATTATCTTTTTCTTTTAAGTTGTACCATCTCTATTTAATAAATCAAACTAAAAATAACTTTCAATAAACATAAAAAAACAATTGCATTTAAAAAATAATTTTTAAAATTTAAAAAGATTATAATAAACATAAATATAAGATTATATCAGATTGTTTAATTTTAATAAATATAAACCAACTTAAAAAACTCTTTATTAAACACATTCAACTTTTAAAATTAAAATTACAAACATAAGTACATTATTTTTTTATTTACTAAATATAAAACAAGGTATTTATATTTTTAAAAAGAACAAATAACTCTTCAAAACGTTTTAAACCAAGTCTGGCCAAAATATCTCCTAATAGATTCTAAATTTAAGAGAAAAACTCAAGGGTTAATAATTTTATTTTATATTGACTAATATTTTTAGTCATCAACTCAATATTTTTAGTTTAGTAACCTAATAATATACTTTTAGACTTTAGCCAATATTTTTCAATAATAGTAACTAATTATAAATTATTGACCAAAAATAATAAAATTCTATTAGTCCTCTAACATTACTCTAAATTTTATTCACTCAAAAGGTGAGTATTATTTTGAGAATTTAAAGCAAAGAATTATTTTTACATTAAGGTATAAATAACTATATATATTATTATAATATATATCTATTACATTTTTTATAGATGCCATTAATTAAAACCAATGCTATCGAATATACTCACTTTTAGAGTTTGTACTCGATGCCTCCGGTATGAGTTGAGTGATAGATCGAAAATTTGCGAGTCGAGACGGATGCCGGGCTATCTCACTGGAGCAATGAGGGGGGAAGCAATGAGGGGGGAAGGTACCTGTAAAGACACTCCGACGCTTAAGTCAGAATGGATCTAAGAGGTATAAGGTGTGTAGAATGAGTGAATACCTGGAGGGACCTGGATTCTTTATTTATAGGTGATGGTAGTTATCTTATCTTATCTTGTTTGGCTAAGATAAGGGAGACGTTTGAATTCAAAAGTTGGTTAGAAGTTCTAATAGATCAGTTTCGGACATTCTGAAAGGGTAATGTGATTCGGATCCGGATTACATACCGAGTTTAGAAGTTATGCCGGATGTAGAATCTGTGGGTCCGATCCGTAACAGAGTTCATAGAATTCATTTTGATAACTATTTAAAACATATAATTATTTTAAGAGACAAAAATTAAAATGATTCCATCATATAATCATAAAAAGAAAAATTATATTATAATTAATAAAAATATTTGATATTTTTTAGTTATATGTATTTAATAATATTTATATTTATATTAATAATTATGAATAATAAAAATATAATTAATTTAAATATAAGTGAGTATAAAATTAAAATATCTAATAAAATTATTGTACGTTTTTACTATATAATTAATAAGTAGCTTATAGAATGGCAAGGAACAACATAACTTAGTAGTAAAGGGAGCATGCATCGATTTTAGAATTTTCATCCGAACAGTTCAGTCGGACCAGTTTATACCAATTTTGATAGGTTCTCGCCATCTTTTACTACAAAAAGCGCTGTGAAATTCGTTTAGTCAAATCGTTACTGGTAGATTCCCATTTTCGACGGTAATACTTAGATTAAAAATGGGAGAAATAGGCGCAAAATTTAGCATGAGATTTACTGTCAGAACAATCTACCAGTAAACTCATTTTTGTGAAACGCTGCATTTTGGTGACCCGAAACGAGTTACCAGCGGATTTATCCGATGGTAAATCCGACGGTAACGAGCCCTAAAATTTAAAGCGTGAATCCTCTCTCTCTTCATTTTGAAATTCTCTCTCTCTCTCTCTCTCTTTCTCTCTCTCTAACCTCTTTTCTCCATGTCCCTCCTGTAGCTGTCTCCTCTCCCCTCCGTTAATAGTGACTCCTTTTTTCTCTCTGTTCGTCTGCCACCGCCGTCCAGCACCGACGCCGTTGCCGTCCATCACCAACGCGACTCCCACTTTCTCTTTGTTCGCCTTTCAAGTTTTATGGTCCCTCTTTTTTCTTGTTTAAGTTAATTTAGGATTTAGTTATTATAAGTTAATTTAGGTTTGATTATTATATTCTAATTTAGGGTTTAGGGTTAAGATAATTTAGAATTTAGGATTTGGTTATCATATGCTAAGATTTAAGATGAAGTTTATTTAGTATTTAGGAATTAGTGATATGTTAATTTAGGATTTAGGATTTGATTATTATATGCTAATTTAAGGTTCAAGGTTAAAGTTAATTATTTAAGATTTAGGATGAAGTTAATTTAGGAATTAGAAATTAATTATATGTTAACTTAGAATTTAAGAAGAAGTGTAAGATGCTTGAATTTTGAAGTAGGAAATGTACCAAGAAAACGTTATAAGCCTTAAGTTAATATAATCACTACAAAAAAAACACCCATTTAGGTACACTTGAAAAGTGTAGCCAAAAGTGAAAAAAAATGATTCCTTAGGCTACGGCTACGCTTTCTGGGCTACGGCTACGCTTTTTGAGGTGATTCCTATTCGGCCGTTGCCTATTCTCAAAGGCTACGCTTTTCTGCACCAAGGGTTACGCTTTTGGTATTTGGAAATAGGGTGTGCTTTTCAAGTGATGCTGTTCAGAACCAAAGGCTACGCTTTTCAGCTTCCATTTTTAACAGAATAGGCTACGCTTTTCAGTGCTACTGCATCACCTGTAAAGCGTAGCCACATTGTATACCATGGCTACCCTTTATAAGTGTAGCCTTAGGTCCCTCGTTTTTTTTTTTGTATACCATAGCTACTGTATATAAGTGTAGCCTTAGATCCATCATTGCTTTTTTTTTTATTTTCTGTGTATATATATATATATTTTTTTTCTAAAACCTAATATTTAATAATATAATTATATATATAATCCTATATTTTTAATTAAATTAGTAAAATATTATTAAATAAAAATAAATACATAATAATACAATTCAATATTCTTGAAATAATAAAATTATCCTTAAACAAAATTTAAGTTGCCATAATAAATTAGCAGTCATAAGATCTTCTATTTGAGAATAATACAAATTATTTTTTAAAAATAAATTACTTCCAAATCAATTGCACATGTACAGGGCGAGGTGGTTATCTTTCTTTTTGTAGATCAGATGTTGGTACTGCCTGCTCTGATTGAGGCATGGCTGACTGATTTTGGCGCATTTTTTTATTTGAGAGTATGCTTCTAATAATCCTTGCATTACCTTCATGCCTCTGATTCTGCTTCAGAGGTGTTGAGCCAGCAATTATTTTGGCTGAAGATGTTACATTATTCTACTCTAATAAACTATCTAAATCAAACTAAATCAGACTCCTGCACAATAAAAAACCCATCAAAATATGAAGTGATAGCATGATCATACATGATAAGTACTTTTTAGCATGATCATACATAATAAATTCACTATCTACAATCCCCAGTACAGATGCACAATTCTTTGACCATCTATGACAAACTAGTTATTGCTATTTTTTAAACATAGGATATTATTTCTTAACTTACTATTCACCTTCATGATGCTCAAATGAATGTGAAAACATTGGATATAGCACAGGCATTAGAAATGATGTCACACACACGCATACAAAGTAAGATTATAGATAGGACAAGTATTTAAGAATGGATATTTTATATGGTGCCAATACTAGACAATGATATAGCATTCATTGATAAAATTAGGATCCAGCCAACACATAAAGTAACATTCTTAAGGAGAATATGAAATCATCACAGCACCTCTTAAATAAAACCACAAAGTAGCACCAATCCACGGTTGAAGGGGAAGATGGAGGAAAAAGTGCTTTCATTCTCAGCTTAATCATGCAAATACAATACAAACAACATTTGTAACTATTGGAGTATTCAATGGAATGGTGAAATTAAAGCATCTGTTAATTAACCTAAGTGGACATTCGGCACCAAAACAACAGACATTTTTAAAGCATCCTTGCTTGCTAGCCAACCAAAATCAATTAAAAGAGCAAATTTCACGACCAATTATATCATGATTTATAAATGTCAATGCTACGAAACTGTGCCTCAACCAATCAAGCATAACCCATGCATCATCAATAATAAAAAGATACATGTGAATGTGCTTCGCATTGCACCCTCTCTTATAAAAAGGACAAGGCAATTTGTTCTCAATTAGAATCTCTTATATCACAGTAATTGGAATTTTAAAAAACATAAACATGAAACAATACAAACAAACTAACTAATCAAGGAAACCAAGATATAGAAATTGGCATAAATTCTCACCTGAAGGAGTTCAGTAATGCTCCTCTGCCTACTCCCAAGTCCCAATCTGATCAGGCCATTGCCACCACCTCTGTTGCCCCACTCAACTGCACCATTCCTCTGCTAAATTACAGTCTCCTCCTTCCCCTCAAACCCACCAGGCTGCACTGAGAATAAGGACCAATTATTTTGTATAAACACTTGCAGGTGAATAGTAAGTTAAAAATTAAAATTATTACAATTAACCAAAAATTCAGTTTTAAAATCATTTTTTAACCAAATGGGCACCAAAAATTTTCAATCAATCTTACTTGAAAGACACAAGATTCTGCAAAACCACTATTTTTCAAACACAACATAATGATCAGAGAAATTAAAGCTGTATACTTACATTTTTCAGCAAGAGCTTGTTGGGCAGTCCCTTACAAAAGGCCAAAATACCCACAGTTGTTACATCTTCCACCACTGCCTCCGCCATCGTATCTACCACCGCAGCTGTAGCAAGCACCATCACCACTGCCTCCTCCTCCTCTGTAAGGCCCACATCGGTTGGGGAGGGGAACGAAGCATGCCTTATAAGGGTGTGGATACCTCTCCCTAGCATGACGCGTTTTGACGAGTGAGTGTGGGGAGCTTCGGCTATCATCCCTATCGTCAAAGGCAAAACTGTGAGGCCTTGTGTGCCAAAGCGGACAATATCGTGCTAGTGGGTCGTTTGGGCTATTACAGATGGTATCAGAGCCAGAACCTGGATTGATGTGCCAGCGAGGACACTGGACTCCCTTAGGGGGGTGGATTGTAAGGCCCACATCGGTTGGGGAGGGGAACGAAGCATGCCTTATAAGGGTGTGGATACCTCTCCCTAGCATAACGCATTTTGACGAGTGAGTGTGGGGGGCTTCGGCTATCATCCCTATCGTCAAAGGCAAAACCGTGAGGCCTTGTGTGCAAAGCGGACAATATCGTGCTAGCGGGTGGTCTGGGCTGTTACATCCTCTGTATCCACCACCACGCGAAATAACCGCGACTACCACTGCCATAGCTCTTGAATGGCTCTCACAAAAAGCTTTTCCTACAAAAATTTAAATTCAAAATAAGCATGATTACAAGAAAGGCATCAAGCTGATATCCATTTACATAGAATCAGCTTCATAATCCACAATGCATTACAATTTCTAAGAGTTGCATCAAAACCGAAGTTCATATTCTTTCTACAAAAGCATCGCAAACAGAAGTCTTTTATGGAAAATAGCACAACTCAAATTTTATTATTTTTATTACAACAATTATATTAAATCAAACATAGTAGAAACACACCAGCCAAGAAGAAACACCAGGCCATTCAGGATACAAATGAATACAAAAGTGCTTTTCCATCCAGGATTGGTGTAAATAGAAGCTGCAAAATGAATATGAATTTTAATAACAAAAAGATAAAGCACCAAACCATGTTTTTAATTAATGCATGAAAATCAGTTCAATAGTTCATAGCCCCAGAAGTAAAGATAAGATATCCACATGTTTTCTTTTTTCTCTAAATTTGCTTCGTCAAAATTCAAAATGTGGACATTGCTTTTACACACATCAACCTTGATATGTAGACTATTAATCACAATTCCAACAGTTTCGATCAATGGCTTTGCAAGCTTAGCAAACATCAAAATACTCATTTCATTTGTGTCCCAATCTAAACCCAATTTTAGGACTCGCTGTGAAATACCAAGAAAATGCTCATTTCATTTGTGTTTGAATCAAAACCTAATCATGTGAAATATTCTTAATAAAATATCTAAAATTATTATTTTTCAGGTTATAATATTAAAATGTGAAGGAAGTAAAACCTGATCAATGATAGTTGACCATCACATCCCTTGAAGACCCACACTAGGAGGGCATGAACCCAATGAAAACTCCTGCAGCTCAACACTTTCCTACATAATGATTTCCCTAGTTTAGCATCCACATATGAAATTTCCAGCACCTCTTGCTTCTGTTTATGCCAAACACAGAAAGGAATCATAACAAATTGAGAATCAGAAGGCGAAACTCCCAAAATTAAAAAACCTCCTTCCTCCCTTCGAGCTCCTCGGCGGGGGCACAGAATCCCGACGGTGGCAGAACGGCGACTGAAACAAGCCCTAGCAGTGGTGGTGGAGTTTCAGCGGCAACGGAGCACCTCCTTTTTCTCTCCTCCATCGCATTTCCTCTCATCGTCAAGCTCTCTCTCTCACTGGCGCTCGACGATGACGGCGAAGGCGGCGGAGCCCTAGACGGCATCGTACTCTCTTTCCTTCCTTCCTTTATCCTCTTTGATTTCTTCTCTCTTTTGTGTTTGTGTATGTTGAGTGAGGATGAGAGTGTGTGCTACACTGCTACGTGAGTAAGGGGGAAGGCCAAAATTTTTTTTTACTAAGTGTTTATTGAGGATTCTCATATTAGGAGACATTTTAAAAGCGCACCTGAAACAGAATAAATAAGCTACTCTTTAAAAGCGTTCCCTTTGATGAGAAAAGTGTATTCATAGATATTTAGATAAGGCTACGTTTTATAAGTGATTTTTATAATACCTAAGGAGACACTTTTCAAGTATTGCCACAACTATGTTTCCTATTGTCATGTAAAAAAGTAACACGTTGAAAAGCGTAGCCTATTCTATGAATAGGCTACGCTTTGCAAATGTAGTTTAAAAAAAGTGTGGCTAAATGGGTATTTTTCTTGTAGTGAATATAGTTAACTATATATGCAGTGTTTAATAATAACAATAGTTAACTCTAAAGCTTGTAAAATTTGTAGGTTGAGTCTCTTTTTGCTTCTTATTCAATCTCAAGAACTAATTAACCTTGCTAACTAGATAGTTTTGTTTTTCTTGAGGTAGGTTTATGTAAACATATTTTTATGTGTATAGTATAATGATGTCTACTATTTACTCTTGTAGTATAGGCTTATTTCTTAAAGGTTAACTAGTTTGAAAATATTTTTATTTTGACCTAATTTTTTAATTAGATTTTTATTATTTTAAAATTTTCAATTGTTAATGATTTAAACTCTTTAATTGAATTGAATAAATGATTGTGGTTAACATTGTAATATTATATGTAAAACATTATATATAGTATAAATTCAAGTATAAAATAAGTTGATATATTCTGCTAGATATGTTGTGAATTTAATTGTGTTTTGACTGATGTTGTGGATTGAGGTTAGTTGGATTTGTGGAAACCGTAAAGGTGGATATATGCCCAATTTTAGGGGAGGTTATGTCAAATTTTTCTTGAAATAATCTAAATGTTGAATGATTTGTGTAGTATATATACTGATTAGTGTTAATAATATATTCTCTTTGCAGACATGACGACAGGTAGCAGAGGTAGATCGAGTGAGTCTCGTGGTCATGGTAGAGGGAGAGTTTCCACCGAATCCCCAGGGACTGCTCAGTCATAGCCCTCTACTCCGATCACCCCGTCGACCCCTGTGACGTCATAGGTGGGTCCAGTAGACCAGTAGTTCATCATGATCCCAAACTCGAACTACGTGCCTCCATCTACTATGCCCCCTATAGATCTAGCGACAGATTTCACGATGGTGATTCCTCTAATACGTCCCAGCAGGATGCTCCTTCACCACCGTCCGTCATCCAGCTGAGGATTTGGCCTGATGGTATGCAGGCGTGAATATATACTATTTTAATGTCTTTCATCTACAATCTAGTTTTAATTTGTTGAGGTTTATATATTTATATGTGTTTGTTAATCTTAAGTTTTTTCATTAATAGATTTGCATCAAACAACCATGCATGTACACAGGAGATCTCCGAGGTGATTAAGTCTATGTACGACCACCCATGGCCGAGCTACATGAAGATCCCTACTGAGACCATAGAGCGATATGGTTTCAAAAGTGGGCGGTAAGAACCCAATGTTATTGAATTAACTGTATTTGAACTATATTTTATTTTGACTAACTAATGTTGTTGAATTGCTTTGTGTAGTTGAAATTCATATGGGATATAGAGCATAATCTCATGATCAGGAAGACCTACGACCACTGGATAGCTAAATGACTTCAGTAGATGATGAGCGACGTTCGTCAGGGGTGCGACCACCTAATGACCTAGATCCGTCCATCTATGAAGACGGAATTGGAGGCCCATTTTAAGAATGATGAGGGGTTCAAGTGTTGCCATCTGACGAATGCTAACAGGGTTTCACCGAGGTCGTCGAATTATATGGGTGGGTCAGCAAGTAGTTTGGTAATGTTTGTTAATAGTTACTTGAATTAGTTATTTATTGATTTATTTTATTGGTTGATTTGAATATGTGTAGTCTAAGTCATTAGATCGTAAGGCGACACTGGCATAGACCTTCAAGTATACCTATATCTTGAAGGCCAACAAGGAGAGATTTGCTGACGAGTGGTTTGTAGCCCATTATGTGAGTTTCAATTAATTCTAAATTTTAATTTTTTTGGTTTCAAGTAATTAACTATTATCCTAATTACAACGTGTGTGACACAGGAGGATTACATGTAGAGATTGGAGGCCGCGATCCAGCAATCTCAGCCGCCTAGTGGGAATGACGAAGCTGGCTCTGAGACCCCAGTGGTAGATCCTAATGGGGTTTAGGAATTTAATTTTTTTGTCTACTTCATTGTATTCTACTTCTGTGATATTTTATTATATTCAGACCATTTATTTTTAATAAAATAATTTGTTGATTTCTGGTAATTTTAAATTTCTATTCTAATTTTGTTAATAAGAGTTTTAATTTGATTACTAATTGTGGCTTAAGTGTGCGAAAAAAAAACTGCCACAGACTGGCAGACAAATCCAACGGTAACTTGGTGCGAAAACACGTGACATGCCACAAAAGTTACCGTCAGAATAATCAGACAGTTATCAGCAACTCAGTCCCGACAAATTCATTGAAAAATTGATAGAAAATTTGATGTCGGTTATATTGTCAACTTCAGGACGACGGTAAATCCGATGGTACTTAGCGCATTTCTTGCAGTGTTTGACCGGTTTTGGCTGATTTTTAACCTTAAGCGGTTTTGAAATTGGACCAGACCGATTGAGGATCTGGTCCACCAATTTTTTGGTCGAATAGGCCAGTTCAATCTGGTTTTGATAACTAAGATTTTTATGGAATGATCAAATTAGTCTCCTGATTCTTATCAGCTTGGTCCTTTAATTTTAAATTGTCAAAGAGTTAGCTTTTTCATCAATTGACTAGTAATTAATAACAATATAATGTTAACAACAAACAACTGATATAAAATGTTAATTGTCAAATGACATACTATTAAGCAGGCTGACATGTGACGAAAGTATTAAGAATAAATGTGTAAATTTCCTGAAGAAGCTAGTAAAATAGAAAAACAAAATTAGAAAAGCTAGAATTAGTTAAGTTAATTTTCTTGATTTTGGATTTTCGATACATTGTGTAAAGATTCTAGAATGCCTATATATAGATGCAAGTTCTGGTGCATTGAGTAGCTTTTGTTCAAAATCTCTTTTACTACATAATTATAAACACTTCAAGATATTCTTCATCTCTAGTTTCTTTCATGCTTGTTCTTATTCTTTAGTTTTCTATCCTCGCCACAAATACTGCAACATTGCTTTTTTTTTTTTTACTATGAACGCTATCCCAAAATCTCTTCATGGTATCATAAGATTGGTTATTGATCCATGGATAGCTCTATTATATCCAATGATGTTGAATCAACATCTAAGAATACACTTCCCAATCCATTTTCTTTCTAACCAAATCTTTTTAGAATGTAATTGGTAAGAAATTGGGTAAGAATAATCATAGAACCTAACAACAATAGGCCTTGGAAGTCATTAGAGTCCAAGATTTACAAAGTCATCTTTTCTCATTCAATTCCTTCACAATATATCTCTGATGAAGATAGAGTAGTAGAAAAAGAATCTTAAGTCTACAAACAATGGCACTAGAAGATTACAATGTCATTTCCTTCTTGCTTGCATTTATGGATTCTATTTTCTCCAACAAGATGGTTGGATGTACCTTTGCACATGAAATTTGGAGTAGAATCGAAGTTTACTTTGCGCAATCCACCAGATATAAAGTGAAATAACTAACAGCCAGCCTCAATATTATCAAGAAACATGGTTTGATTGCAAATCAGTACATCTCCAAAATTAAGGAAGTGGTTGATTCTTTAGTATCTCTTGAAAATCTTCTCACAAATAAAAACACATTAAGGCTCTTCTTGTAGGTTTCAGTTCTAAGTATCAGGTTCTTCTCGCTATGGTTAATTCTAAACCCGAATTATATCCCTTATGTAAAGTTAAGACTATTATCATGTCACATGATGATATGATGGAACAATTCAGAAATCCAAAAACTCTGCTACCTCTAAGCTCATATTGCTCAAAATTATTTTTTAAATTCTTTCAATCTTGTACATGTAAATTTCAACAGAAGGGGAAGAGGAGGAAGAACAAATAGAGGATTAAGATCTTATTTCCAATATCCAAGACCCTGGTGCCAAGTATGTGGTAGATTTGGTCACATTGCTTGGCACTTTTTTCACATATTTGATTAACAAATTTCACCATCATCATAATCACAAAACTCTTTTTATCCTTCAACATCATATCAATATACTCCATTCTCCTCAGCATCACAAATTTCTGGCTCCTCTTTTGTTCCATTACCACCAATTCCAGCCTTTCACAATCCATCTACTTACATGGCAGTTCCCTCTTCTATAGTGGATCAACATGGTATTCTAACACAAGTTCTTCACATCATGTCATTCCCAATGCATTAAACCTTCTTACAAGTACAGACTAAATTGGACCTAAACAAGTTATTGTTGGCAATGATAAAGGTTTTCTGTCACTCATATTGCCAACTCTATTTTACATTGCTTTAGATTCAAATAGACTTTTTAATCTGCAATAATTAATTTATTCCTCCCATATCACTAAGAATCTTATTAGTGTATCAAAATTTGGTGAAGATGATATTGTTTTCTTTAAGTTTCATGCTACATATGCTTTGTGAAATATTAGCACTCCAAGAAGATTCTTTTGCAAGGCTTTCATAAAGGTGGTATGTACAAATTCTCCAATGTTGATATTCCATCAAATCTTGACTCAAGAAATAAACCTTGTGTGTTTACTATTAATTTTTTCTTTAATGATCTATGGCATAAGGGCTTAGTCCATGCTTCAATCAAGATTGTACAATTGGTTATGAATTCTTGTAATGTTCCTTCAAATAAACAATATGATATAAATATAGTGTGTGAACATTATACGCAGGCTAAACATCACAAATTACCATTTTTAATTCATCTACCATATATTCTACTCCTTTATATCTTGTTTATTTTGATGTTTGGAGACCTTCACCTTATATATCTCATCTTGGATACATATTTTATGTCACTTTTATAGATGCCTATTCTAAATATGCATGTCTTTATTTACTAAATTCCAAATCACAAGTGTTTTCTGCTTTCTTACAGTTTAAATCTCTAATAGAAAATCTCACTGAATATAAATTAAAGAGTTCCAAACAAATCATAGAAGTGAATTACCTCTTGCACTTTCAAGGATTACTTAGCAAAATAAGGTATCTTACATCGATACTCTTGTCCTTATACACATAAGCAAAATGGTAGAGTTGAGAAAAAAATATCGCTACACTGTTGAAACAAGTTTGGCAAGGCTTTCTCAAGCCTCTATGCCTCTCATATATTAGGATGAGGCTGTAGTAACTACCACTTATCTAATAAATAGGTTGCCAATGCCTACCCTTCAAAATAAATCTCTTTATAAGGTCTTGTTTGCTAAGGTTCTTGACTATACTATGTAAGGTTCCTGACTATACTATGTTAAAAACCTTTGATAGTGCTTGTTATCCTTTTATTAAAGTCCTATAATAAAAATAAATTTTCTTTCAAATCATACAAATGTATATTTTTAGGCTATGCTTTAGATCACAACGATTATAGGTGTTTATCACCATCAAGTAAAGTTCCTATTTCAAGAGATGTATTATTTGATGAATATAATTTCTCTTATAAAAAATTGTTGCATTCTTAATCTATACAAAAATAGCAAAAAACTACTATTATTCCTATAATTTTTGTATCTTCTATGACAAACTCTAGTAATTCTTATAATCATGCTATAAGGACTCATGATTCTATAACTGCTTTAAATGTTCATGATTCTTCAGCTCCACCTAAGACTCAGCAAAATAAAAATACTTAACAAATTGTTCTTAATCCAACATCATCAGAAATTCCTATGGAACACAGTGACAACATCAAACAATACATATTTCTAGTATTGATATACAATTTCCTTCTTCAGAATCACATAATATTCATCAAGATTTTGCACAAGTACATAATGCTACACCTCCTATCTAAACCAGGAAGGTTAAAACCAAAGTTGAATTCTGCTATTTTATCTACTGATACAAGTTTAAAAAATTCTCCTAAGAATGCTAGCATAACACGCGCTATCCAAACCCCACTGGGACAATGCTATGCAAGAAGAGTGCAAAGCTCTTATGAGGACAAATACATGGATTTTGGTTCATAATCCACCTAATACCAAGGTTATTGGCTCTAAGTGTAACACCCTACCACACAGAGCTTTACACCTAGGATATAAAACAGAGGTGGTGAGGCGCTACAACTTCTAAAATAAAATACATACATATAATAGCAGAAAGAATATAATAAACTAGGAGCCTTGAAAAATGAGTAAAACAAAATCGCGAAATAAAAAGCTCAATGCTCCAGAAACGGAATAACTTGCGTGTGAAGAAACCTAAAGATCATAGTTATGAATAAACGAAAGAGTGAGTAGAGAGCAAAAACTACAGCATAACTAGCTCCTAACTCAGCCTGCGAAGCCAAAGCTAGTCGGAGAATATTTACATACATATACAAGTATCCCAAAATACAGAAATAAGACACTAACTCTCCTTTGACCTCTATGAGGGATAAAATAATCAAATTTCTTGGAGAAGAAGCTAAATACATATATACATAAGCTACGTAACAAAAGAACCAAGAAACCACTATACTTTAGGAATCCAGACGCCTAGTGGGGTGCCCCTCGACCTGCATCTGAAAATAACAACACAGTATGGGGTGAGAACTGGAGGTTCTTAGCATGGTAAAGGTGCCACGCACATAATATATAAGGTCCTGGGAATGCCAGAGGCAATCCTAGAACACCGACACTTAAATTTTAAAGCTTAAATTATTAACCAGAAACAAAAAAGAAGTGGTCTTCTAAGAATATCTAAGCCTAGCTTAAACCTAACTGTTCCGAGGGTTACCTGAAACTGAAGGTCGATCTCGGATGAGATCTGCTGTAGTGGCCGGAGCTGTCGTGTCTGACTTGTTGGAACTGGTGGAGCTGGAGATGCTGCTGATCCTTCGTCACCGGAGGGTGGTGGTACCTGCAAGAGACTCCGACGCTTAAGTTAGCATGGGCTTTAAGCAGGTTTTTAGTAGAATCAGAGTATGAGTTATACCTGGGTACTCTAGTGTATTTATAGTAGTGTGGGCTGACCTTTCTAGATAAGATAAGTTAGTTGTCTTATCTTATCTTTAAGCGAGGTCATCTTATCTCTAAGGGGAACCGCCTCTATCTTTCTAGGCTTTAGTTGCCTTTAGATTGGGCTATGTCCCTTAGTTTGGGCCTACTTGGGCCCTTGTAGCGATTTGGCCGAACTCCTTTAAAGAAGAGGTCGGGGAAGCTGACCTGAAGAGGTCGGTTGCTTTCTCTTCAATCAACCCAGGTCAGATAGCTCGATCCAGGGTATGAACAGTACCCCTGCTTGAGCTCGAATTTTACTTTTTAGGGTCGTGTTTTCAGACTTCGACCCTTTTGGAGAAGTTGAGCTCGAGCATTTTGCTTTTTTGTCGATCTCCGGTTTAGGCTCCTTGGATGCGAAGCGTTTTCTCTCCTTTTTAATTATAGCACGCGTTGCGCTTTTCTTGGAAATGTGCGAGGGTTTTAGAAGCTCATAAATATCCCTTCGCCGTTTCCTTTTTCCCTCTTTGCCACTTCATTTTTAAATTTCAAAGACTTGTTTTCAGTTTCTTCTTCTCCTTTTGCTTCATTTTCCCCTAAAAATTGCTTCGTTTCGTCCGTTTCTTTCACGCTTTGGAGTTTCTCTGTTTTTCTTCGGCTCGAGAGTTTTTTATCGTTGCTTTTTCCTTCGCGTTTGCTTCTTCTTCCTCGACAGGTTGGTATTTTCTTTTCCTTTTATGTCGCCTTCTCGTATGTTTCCACCATACTATTGCATGTGATTTTTACCGATTTTATCTCCCAGAATCTTTCTTTGAAAAGGATTGTGTCTTTCCTTTCGTCATTCTGTTTTCATAATTTTCTGAAAAAGCTTGCATTTTTGTGGTGATTCCTACATTCTTTTGATGCGACACGTGTGTCTGGTAGTTGTTTGGTAGTAATCCCATTTTTCTTTTTCTTTCTGTAGGAATAGTTGACCCATGTATTCTCGCAAAAAACATTGTTAAAATTTCTACTAAGATCCCGGAAGGCATGTCTGACTGGCTGGACTCCATTGTGTTGATGTGTGTTACAGTTGCTGACTCCGAATATTGTGTGCGACTTAGGAGGCATCATAGGATTTGTAGTGATAGGGATCAAGAGAACAATTATGAGTTAGTGTCACCTGACCCTGAGGAGAGGGTTAGTTTTCCCTCTTTGACTCAAGGGGAACGTCCCTTTTTCTATACTTATGACTATTTCTTTAGTCAATTGAATATTACCATTCCCTTTACCCCTTTTGAGACCGAGTTGTTGTGGTCCTGCAATGTAGCTCCTTCTCAACTCCACCCGAACTCTTGGGGCTTCATAAAAATCTTTTAATTGTTGTGTCAGGAACTGGATATCCAACCTACTCAAACTCTCTTCCTTTATCTTTTCATGTTGACGAAGCCTGGGGTAGCGAAGAAGAAAGCCTCCTGGGTTTCTTTTCGAGCTACTCAAGGGAAGAAGGTTTTCTCCATGTATGACGAGTCTTTTAGGGACTTTAAAAACTATTATTTCAAGGTCCGGGCTGTTGAGGGAGCTCGACCCTTCTTTTTGGATGAAAATGATGAGCCTACCTTCCCTTTGTGCTGGCAGAAGAATGTAGTAGTAGCTAGGTACTCCTGGGAAAGTCTTGATGAGGTCGAGCAGGCCTTTGTGAATGTGTTAGAGGAAATTTGGGGAGAGCCTCCCAATCTTGATACGAAGAAGTTTTTAGGAGATCCTTCTTCGGGCTGAATTGGGTAGTCGCCGACTTCGTTTATAGCTTTTCTTTGTTTATTTGTTTATTTTCCAATCTATCTCCTTCTTAATTGCAACTTGATTTTGCCTGTTTTCCTATTTCAGAAATGGTGAAGTCTGTAGATTCCATGAAGGCCTATCATCGGGCTAAGAAGGCGACCGCTGCTCATAACATCTTAACTAAGGCTTCTGGAGAGGGATCTACTCAAATTCCTCCGAGGGGGCCGACCTTGGACACCTCTGGACCGAGGAAGATCATCCCGACTCCTCAGGTTCGTGTTGTTCCTTCTGATCCTCTCCATTCAGCCTCTGGTGTTGGCCCTTCCCCTTCAGCTGGTCCTCCTCCTAAAAAATAGAAAACTGTGGATCCTTATGACTTGGATGCCCCTGACTTTGATAATCAAATTGCTCCTTATGGTTGACTTCCCATGGATGATGTATCTATTCTCCATCACTTGAATTTTATCACCAGTAACAGTATTCGGATGGCCCATATGGGAGCGGCTTTGTTCCGTACTGTTCAGGGTTTCCCAGTTCATGCAACTAAGGCTTTCCTAGAGGATGCTATGCTAAGTCAGAATTTGATAGAGTCAAAGGATTGAAGGATAAGCTGGATGCCAGAGTGATTAAGCTGGAGTTGGACTTGGAGAAGGAGAAGTCGCGGGCTATCAGGGCTGAGGCAGCTGCAAGTTTGGTAGAGGAGATGGCGAAAAAGCACAAAGAGAGTTATACCCGCACTTATGCCGAGGTGTTGGAGTTGAGGGGGAGGCTTGAAACTGCCCATATGGATTATGCCTGTAACGACCTAATTTCTGGTACGTCATGATCATACTAGAAACTGAGCACTACCAGCTTGTCTACCTAATTATTATCTATTATTTATTATATGAGCCTGATTCGTTGTTAAAAGCGTAGTTATTTTATGAGGTACCTTTTTTTTTTAAAACGTTTGGATTAACAAACAGTATCATTCATAATCAATTCACAAATAATAATAGATACAACAGTTATAAATAACCACACATAAATATATCTCAAGCAATTGATAACATTCCGTGATCCAGCTTTATTAGAGTATAGCCTTTTAGTTAGAACACCCCTAGATATAGCTAAATAATATATACATACAACATCCCAGGTCCTGACCTGTTCAAGAAGTCCTTAAGTTGGCGCCCATGCTAGCCTAGACTCTATACTCACCTAGTCCCTCTAAACTACTAAAGCGAGGAAAAGTACGTTCTAGGTCTTCAAAACTCAAGTCAGGTGGATCGTCATCAAAAGGTGGAAGGTCATCTACTAATCCTCTGCACGATCATATGTCATCAAAGAGCGTCTCTCAAGTACTTCATCGAGTGGCCACATAACAGCAACATCGTATGGAGGACTTAGGTTAAAGTTTGTAGATAAGCAGGGTGCAGACGTTGGCTGGCCTCACAGTATATACATATAAACAGGTAACGAAGTTCACTCTAGACTCAGAAGACTACCTAGAGAGGAATCTTCTTTGCAGAACAGTCATCAGCAAACTACGGAAGGGAACTCATGCTTCCATCTGAAGGGGGAAGGGAGAAAGAAGGGGTAAGAACTTGGGAGTTCTTAGTAGGGTCGGGGTTATTAGTTAAGTTCATTAATTCCGTGTTGTTTAGCAGACAAATAGCAGAATACAAGAAGCAATAAATAGAAGATACATATAAATAGAGAAAATAGAAAACAGAACACAAACAGAAAAATACAAGAAAATACAACACAGACACAGAGAATAGAATACAAACAAGGAAAGCATACATTCATACAACAATCATAACAGAGAAAAATGCATAGCTAAGTATGATGCATGTCTAGCCCTAGTGTAGGTAATGAGCTCATTTGTCGGTTACATACCCGCTCCCAACGTTACCCAGCAACCTCTGTTTGGATAAGGCTTTCCTGTTGGCAATATCCACTGCAAGCAACCTTTGTCTTGTAGGGTATCCACTGCAAGCAACCTTTGTCTTGCAGGGCGGCACTTATTAGCCGATATACGCCCAACAGACTCACTATAAGCAACCTCTGTCTTACAGGAGCAACAACATACTCACTGTAAGCAACCTCTGTCTTATAGGAGCAACAACACACTCACTGTAAGCAACCTCTATCTTACAGGAGCACACTCATCTCGATACCTCTGTAAGCAACCTCTGCCTTACAGCAAAGCATTATAGCAAGGTATCCCAGGAAAGCGTTCTCAGTGGTCGTACCACCATCTATCTGACTGCCTCTCTGCAGCAGATTCTTATATAATCATTCTCATTATCATCATTCATTAACATTCTCATTATTCATCATCACTTTCACATTCTTATGCAGTACTTCTTTCTTTCTCTGTTCAATCATGCTATACAAACTCTACAGCTTTTACTTTTACAACATCTTAATTCAAACCATTTCTCTTTATCACATTACTCTTTTCTCTTTGTCTTTTTACTTTGCTCTGATTACTCTTTTCTCTGTATCCCTTAATTCTTCTCTGGTTACTCTGTTCTCTGTGTTCCTTTACTCTGCTCTAATTTCTCTGTTTAACGTATGTATTTAAAGCTTATGTAAATTTCGGTATGAATAGTTAGTCTGTCCCAAGTATAGGTTCATTAAGTCTATACTGAAACAGTTTAACTTTTCATATAATACCTAACCCTAGTCGCAACTCAAGGACTAACTATGTTGCCCTAGTTCATTCACTAATCTCTGTCTGTTTCTGTCATTAAAATTTTACAGACTTTTCTTTGGTTTTTTATCTTTTCTTTAGCTTTTATCTTTCTTTTATCTTTGCCTCACTAATATGTTCTTACCACTCCCTAAATGTTTTATAAAGGTAATTATGAGATTTCAATTTAAGCTTAGGGTTTTGTTTTTCCAGCTGCCCAAGAACATGAACTTTAAAGCTTGAATTTCATCAAATTTCATCAAAATTTCACCAAGAATCAATCATATATGCAACCAATTTTTAGCACAGCCAATTTATACAACATTCACACAACTCAAACAAAAATAATCAAGATTAATTTCGTGACACCCTACCTAATTTTGCTGCTCCTAATTCAATTAAACTTTCAGGTGGTCCTTAAGCACTTTTTCCTCCTAAATCACATCAAGAAAACACATATTTAACCATGTTTCCTTAAAACCGAATCAAAAGAGAGATGGTGCAGCTAACTCACCTTGATTCCAGCCTTGATAAGTCATATGATCATGTAGAGAAAGAAGAGAGGATCATTTTGGTCGGATTGGAATTTTGATTTGAGTTTTAGTTCAGCAGAAATCAAGCTTTGAAGATTTGGAACTAAGAACTTTTCTCTCTTTTCCTTTTTACCTATTTTCGGCCACAAAGTGAAAATGAGCCAGCCTTGAGGGTTTTGGGGGTGTAAGGTGAGTTGTGATTGGTTGGCTTGGAGGTGGATTAAAATAATATTAAAATATCTTAGGTGTATAACTACTAAAACTAGATGTATCGGAACACTTGCAAAAACATCTCTAAAAATTATTTTCTGAGCTACTAGCATAAATGACACTAGTAACATATTTATTATGAGAATAAAACATGAATAATGAGGCCTTAGCATTGCTAAAGTCATCAGAGAATGCTGGTGCTAAGCTGCACCAGTAAATTGTGAACCCGGTTAAACCGATTTTCTGTTTTTAACTAAAACTGACCAGATAACCTTATAATATCATTCAAAAAGCTTCTAATACTAATATAATGATAATATTATCCTATTATCTCTCTTCTCTCATGAATCAAGTCCAGTTCGTCAAACTGAGACTATTTACAAAAACTAAAATCAAAACCCTTAACCGATACGGTTCAAAAACTAGGTTCTTCGTGACTGCGTTATTGAGCTTGCCTCATAAAAGGTTCTATCTTAAAGATGACATAATGACAATGAGGATTGAGATACTTGTTGATATAGAAGAGGTGTTCCCTTTACTGATCTTCTGGCGAAATCCGTGCCTTCGAAAAAGATCTCGCATACTCGAAAATTAGGGTTGTTACATTCTACCCTCGTAAAAGAAAATTTTGCCCTCAAAATTTCAGCCGCATGAAAGAATCCATCTTCAAGCATTCTATTTCCTTCAAGCCATCCTGACGAAGATATCAGTTCGTTCCTTACATCATCTAAATATCACATAGGCATAGCCATGAAGATCATAACAGCTATGAAGATAGTTGTGGCTCACATCGATTCGTCGTTCGGAGCTCGATTAAATCATGCCTATTCACAGTCATTGAGGTCTTATCCGCACCAAACAAACAATATTAAGGTGATCAGTCTTAATATCTCAAGTTAAGCATGAACATTCCCAAAATGAGCACTTATAGACATTCATGCCTAATGTATCTTAAAGATACCCTAACGGCATGAGACACACAAGCAGAGTATGCAATGAAGCATAGTCAGTCCACTCCCCAGGCTCTACTGAGAACGAACTGCTCTGATACCAAATTGTAACGACCCAATTTCTGATACGTCATGATCATACTAGAAACTGAGCACTACCAACTTGTCTACCTAATTATTATCTATTATTTATTATATGAGCCTGATTCGTTGTTAAAAGCGTAGTTATTTTATGAGGTACTTTTTTTTAAAACGTTTGGATTAACAAAGTAAGCTGGCGCCTAGGCTAGCCTAGACTCTATACTCACCTAGTCCCTCTAAACTACTAAAGCGAGGGAAAGTACGTTCTAGGTCTTCAAAACTCAAGTCAGGTGGATCGTCATCAAAAGGTGGAAGGTCGTCTACTAATCCTCTGCACGATCATATGTCATCAAAGAGCGTCTCTTAAGTACTTCATCGAGTGGCCACATAACAGCAACATCGTACGGAGGACTTATGTTAAAGTTTGTAGATAAGCAGGGTGCAGACGTTGGCTGGCCTCACAGTATATACATATAAACAGGTAACGGAGTTCACTCTAGACTCAGAAGACTACCTAGAGCAGAATTTTCTTTGCAGAACAGTCATCAGCAAACTACGGAAGGGAACTCATGCTTCCATCTGAAGGGGGAAGGGAGAGAGAAGGGGTAAGAACTTGGGAGTTCTTAGTAGGGTCGGGGTTATTAGTTAAGTTCATTAATTCTATGTTGTTTAGCAGACAAATAGCATAATACAAGAAGCAGTAAATAGAAGATACATATAAATAGAAAAAATAGAAAATAGAACACAAACAGAAAAATACAAGAAAATACAACACAGACACAGAGAATAGAATACAAACAAGGAAAGCATACATTCATACAACAATCATAACAGAGGAAAATGCACAGCCATGTATGATGCATGTCTAGCCCTAGTGTAAGTAATGAGCTCATTTGTCAGTTACATACCCGCTCCCAACGTTACCCAGCAACCTCTGTCTGGATAAGGCTTTCCTGTTGGCAATATCCACTGCAAGCAACCTTTGTCTTGCAGGGCGGCACTTATTAGCCGATATACGCCCAACAGACTCACTATAAGCAACCTCTGTCTTACAGGAGCAACAACATACTCCCTGTAAGCAACCTCTGTCTTACAGGAGCACACTCATCTCGATACCTCTGTAAGCAACCTCTGTCTTACAGCAAAGCATTATAGCAAGGTATCCCAGGAAAGCGTTCTCAGTGGTCGTACCACCATCTATCTGACTGCCTCTCTGCAGCAGATTCTTACATAATCATTCTCATTATCATCATTCATTAACATTCTCATTATTCATCATCACTTTCACATCTTATGCAGTACTTCTTTCTTTCTCTGTTCAATCATGCTATACAAACTCTACAGCTTTTACTTTTACAACATCTTAATTCAAACCATTTCTCTTTATCACATTAATCTTTTCTCTTTGTCTTTTTACTTTGCTCTGATTACTCTTTTCTTTGTATCCCTTTATTCTTCTCTGGTTACTCTGTTCTCTGTGTTCCTTTACTCTGCTCTGATTTCTCTGTTTAACGTATGTATTTAAAGCTTATGTAAATTTCGGTATGAATAGTTAGTCTGTCCCAAGTATAGGTTCATTAAGTCTATACTGAAACAGTTTTACTTTTCATATAATACCTAACCCTAGTCGCAATTCAAGGACTAACTATGTTGCCCTAATTCATTCACTAATCTCTGTCTCTTTCTGTCATTAAAATTTTACAGACTTTTCTTTGGTTTTTTATCTTTTCTTTAGCTTTTATCTTTCTTTTATCTTTGCCTCACTAATATGTTCTTACCACTCCCTAAATGTTTTATGAAGGTAATTATGAGATTCTACGCTTAAAGTTGTCTTTCTAAAGCTTTTACAGAAAACTGCCTTTTCCGCATTATTTTATTATTTTTATTAAAATATTATTTTTAATTAAATATTATTATTTAATGTTTTATTATTTTTTTATTATTTTATCATTAAATTTTCGAAAATTAACTTACTTTTACTTTTAACCTTTAAAATTCACTTTTTACCACCCGTAACTTTTAATATTTCTACTTTTACCACCCTTACTTTCAGAAATTACCAAATAACCCCCCAAACACCAAATTAATTACTTCCTTGCCCTTTTATGAATCAAAAAGGTTTTCTTCATTGTTCTTCATCACACTCAAAGTGTTCTTCATGTTCTTCATAAATTCTTCAGATTCCTTCTCTGTTTTTACCCGTTTTTCAGTCTTTTCAGCAACCGATTTTTACTATAATTCATAATAAATTAGCAGCCACTAAAACCCCATCTTTTCTACATGATTTCAACACAAATTGAACCTCAATTTAAGCTTAGGGTTTCATTTTTCCAGCTGCCCAAGAACATGAACTTTAAAGCTTGAATTTCATCAAATTTCATCAAAATTTCAACAAATTTTCACCAAGAATCAATCATATACGCAACCAATTTTTAGCACAGCCAGTTTATACAACATTCACACAACTCAAACACAAATAATCAAGATTAATTTCGTGACATCCTACCTGATTTTTCTGCTCCTAATTCAATTAAACTTTCAGGTGGTCCTTAAGCACTTTTTCCTCCTAAATCACATCAAGAAAACACATATTTAACCATGTTTCCTTGAAACCGAATCAAAAGAGAGATGGTGCAGCCAACTCAACTTGATTCCAGCCTTGATAAGTCATATGATCATGTAGAGAAAGAAGAGAGGATCATTTTGGTCGGATTGGAGTTTTGATTTGAGTTTTAGTTCAGCAGAAATCAAGCTTTGAAGATTTGGAACTAAGAACTTTTCTCTCTTTTCCTCTCTACCTATTTTCGGCCACAAAGTGAAAATGAGCCAGCCTTGAGAGTTTTGGGGGTGTAGGGTGAGTTGTGATTGGTTGGCTTGGAGGTGGATTAAAATAATATTAAAATATCTCAGGTGTATAACTACTAAAACTAGATGTATCGGAACACTTACAAAAACATCTCTAAAAATTATTTTCTGAGCTACTAGCATAAATGACACTAGTAAAATATTTATTATGAGAATAAAACATGAATAATGAGGCCTTAGCATTGCTAAAGTTATGAGAGAGTGCTGGTGCTAAGTTGCACCAGTAAATTGTGAACCCGGTTAAACCGATTTTCTGTTTTTAACTAAAACTGACCAGATAACCTTATAATATCATTCAAAAAGCTTCTAATACTAATATAATGATAATATTATCCTATTTTTTCTCTTATCTCATGAATCAAGTCCGGTTCATCAAACTGAGACTATTTACGAAAACTAGAATCAAAACCCCTAACCGATACGGTTCAAAACTAGGTTCTTCGTGACTGCGTTATTGAGCTTGCCTCATAAAAGGTTCTATCTTAAAGATGACATAATGACAATGAGGATTGAGATACTTGTTGATATAGAAGAGGTGTTTCCTTTACTGATCTTCTGGCGAAATCCGTGCCTTCGGAAAAGATCTCACATACTCGAAAATCAGGGTTGTTACAATGCCGACCTCTAGAGTCATCTGGTAGAAAATGTGACGGGTGCTTATGACAACCTGAGGGCCCAGGTCTGAGTTTTTGCTCCTGAACTCGACCTGACTCTCTTTAGCTTAGATAATGTAGTGGAGGATGGCAGAATTGTGCCTGCTTTGGACGATGAAGATGATGGGCCTCTTCCTGCACCGCCAGCCAAAGCTTCTGCTGCCACGACATCTTCAAATCCTTCTACTGAGGTCGACCATTCCCAACCTGATCCTGACTGTCAAATTCTCAATCGTGAAGATGGGACTGTGGACGCCACTCCTATGAATATCGTTCCTTCTTCTTCAACCACTGATGCTACCACTAGGGAAACTTTGAACCCCTTATGATTTCTCTATTTTATCTGTACAGCCCGATTTGTGGGATTTTGAACTCTGTTTTTTGTATCTTTGTTTATGGTTAGGTTCCTGATGAGCGGATAATTTATACGCTTTTTGGCATTATTTTTACATAGTTTTTAGTATGATTTAGTTAGTTTTTAGTATATTTTTATTAGTTTTTAAATAAAAATCACATTTCTGGACTTTACTATGAGTTTGTGTATTTTTCTGTGATTTCAGGTAATTTCTGGCTGAAATTGAGGGACTTGAGCAAAAATCAGATTCAGAGGCTGAAGAAGGACTGCAGATGCTGTTAGATTCTGACCTCCCTGCACTCAAAGTGGATTTTCTAGAGCTACAAGAGTCTAAATGGCGCGCTCTCAATTGCGTTGGAAAGTAGACATCCAGGGCTTTCCAGAAATATATAATAGTTCATACTTTTCCCGAGTTTAGATGACACAAACTGGTGTTCAACACCAGCCTTCTGCCCTATTATGGAGTTAAATGCCAGAAACAGGTTACAAACTGGCGTTTAACTCCAAGAAAGACCTCTGCACATGAAAGCTTCAATGCTCAGCCCAAGCACACACCAAGTGGGTCCGGAAGTGGATTTCTGCATCATTTACTCATTTCTGTAAACCCTAGTAACTAGTTTAGTATAAATAGGACTTTTTACTATTGTATTTACATCGGGGGGAATATCTTTGGACGTTTAGTCCTTAGACCTTTGGAGCTGGCCATTTGGCCATGTCTGGACCTTATTCTTATGTATTTTCAACGGTAGAGTTTCTACACACCATAGATTAAGGTGTGGAGCTCTGTTGTTCCTCATGAATTAATGCAAAGTACTACTGTTTTTCTATTCAATTCAAGCCTATTTCTTCTCTAAGATATTCATTCGCACACAAGAACATGATGAATGTGATGATTATGTGACGCTCATCATCATTCTCACTTATGAACGCTTGCCTGACAAACACTTCCGTTCTACATGCAAACAAGCTTGAATGTGTATCTCTTAGCCTTCTGATCGTGAGATCAGAGTCTTCGTGGTATAGGCTAGAACTATTGGCGGCCATTCTTGAGATCCAGAAAGTCTAAACCTTGTCTGTGGTATTCTGAGTAGGATCCGGGAAGGGATGGCTGTGACGAGCTTCAAACTCGCGAGTGCTGGGCGTAGTGACAGACGCAAAAGGATTACTGAATCCTATTCCAGTATGATCGAGAACCAACAGATGATTAGCCGTGTGGTGACAGCGCATCTTGGACCATTTTACTGAGAGGACGGGAAGTAGCCATTGACAACGGTGATGCCTACATAAAGCTTGCCATGGAAAGGAGTAGGAATGATTGGATGAAGACAGCAGGAAGCAGAGGTTCAGGAGGAACAAAAGCATCTCTATACGCTTATCTAAAATTCTCACCAATGAATTACATAAGTATCTCTATCTTTATTTTATATTTTAATTATATTTTAATTATCAATTCACCATAACCATTTGAATCCGCCTGACTGAGATTTACAAAGTGACCATAGCTTGCTTCAAACTGACAATCTCCGTGGGATCGACCCTTACTCACGTAAGGTTTATTACTTGGACGACCCAGTGCACTTGCTGGTTAGTTGTGCGAAGTTGTGACAAAGAACTAAGATTATGAACGTGCCTATTAAGTTTTTGACGCCGTTACCAAGGAATGAACGATCACGATTTCTGTGCACCAAGTTTTTGGCGCCGTTGCCGGGGATTGTTCGAGTTTGGACAACTGACGGTTCATCTTGTTGCTCAAATTAGGTAATTTTATTTTAATTTTAAGCTTTTTATTCTTATTATTTTTAATTTTTGAAAAATTTTCAAAAAAAAATTAAAAATAAATTATTCTATGGCTTCAGAATTTTTAAGAATGAATTCTAGAGTTTCATGATGATTTGTTGAAGTCTGGCTGGCTGTGAAGCCATGTCTAATTCTTTTGGACCGAGGTTTCAACTTATCATCACAAAGAGTCCTTGGACTCCCATTGTATCAGCTGTTATATGCCTGATTTGTATCTACTAAAGCTTGGCTGGCCATTGGCCATGTCTAGTATTTTGGACCGGAGCTTTCACTGAAAGCTTGGCTGGCTAGTAAGCCATGTCTAATTCCTGGACCGGAGTTTTAGACTAACATTGCAAGATTCCTGGAATTCCTATTAAAAATTCTGAAATCCTTATTTTTCTTTTCAAAAGAATTTTCGAAAAATCCAATAAAATTTATAAATTCATAAAATCAAAAAAATAATTTGATTTCTTGTTTGAGTCTTGTGTCAATTTTTAAGTTTGGTGTCAATTGTATCTTTTTAATTTCCTAAAAATTTTCGAAAATTCATGCATGTGTCCTTCATGATCTTCAAGTTGTTCTTGATGATCTTCTTTGTTTGATCTTTGCATTTTCTCTTGTTGTGCATCTTTTCTTGTTTCTCATATGCATTTTCAATTTGTTAGTGTCTCAACATTAAAAATTTTTGAGTTTGGTGTCTTGCATGCTTTTCTTTTCTTAAAAATTTTCAAAAACATGTTCCTGATGTTCATCATGACATTCAAAGTGTTCTTGGTGTTCATCTTGACATTCAAAGTGTTCTTGGTATTCATCTTGACATTCAAAGTATTCTTGCATATTTTTCTTGTTTTGATTCATAATTTTTATGTCTTGTGTCATTTTTGTGTTTTTCTCTTTCCTCATTAAAATTCAAAAATAAAAAAAAAACATATCTTTCCCTTTTTATCTCATAAATTTTCGAAAATTTGAGTTGACTTTTTCAAAACTTTTTAAAATTTAGTTGTTTCTTATGAGTCAAGTCAAATTTTCAATTTGAAGATCTTATCTTTTTCAAAATCTTTTTCAAAAATCAAATCTTTTTCATTTTTCTTAGTAATTTCGAAATTTTCAAAATTCATTTTCAAAATTTTTTTCTTATTTCTATTTCATATTTTCGAAATTAATGTTCACAATTAATGTGATTGATTCAAAAATATTAAGTTTGTTACTTGCCTAGTAAGAAAGGTTCAATCTTTAAATTTTAAAATCATATCTTTTTGTTTCTTGTTAGTCAAGTAATAAACTTTAATTTTCAAAATCAAATCTTTTTGAGTTTCTTTTTCAAATCTTTTTCAAAATAAATTTCAATCACATCTTTTTCAAAATCAATTTCAAAATCTTTTCTAACTTCTTATCTTTTCTTAAATTTCTTTTTCAAATCTTTTTCAAATTAAGTTTCAATCATATCTTTTTCAAAATTAATTTCAAAATTTTTTCTAACTTCTTATCTTTTCAAAATTAATTTTCAAATCCTTTTTTTTGTAATCCTATCTTTTTGTTTTAACCATATCTTTTTCAAAACTACCTAACTAACTCTCTCTAATTTGCGAAAATCCCTTCCTCTTTTTCAAAAATTCCTTTTTAATTAATTAATTGTTTTAAATTTAATTTAATTTCATCTTTCTTTTTAATTTTTGAATTCTAACTTTGATTTTAAATTAAAAACAAAAATATTTTTATTTTATTTTATTTAATTTTCGAATTCTCTCATCTCTCATCCCCTTCTATTTATTTATTTATCTACTAACACCTCTCCTTCACTCAAGAATTCGAACCCACTCTTCCCCCCTGTGTTTGGATTCTTATCTTTTCCTTCTTCTATTCTTCTCTTCTTAAACTTACATAAGGAATCTCTATACTGTGACATAGAGGATTCCATATTTTCTTTTGTGTTCTCTTCTTTTTCATATGAGCAGGAACAAGGATAAGAACACTCTTGTTGAAGCTGATCCTGAACCTGAAAGGACTCTGAAGAGGAAGCTAAAACACAATTCTCTGGAGAAAATCTGACAGAAATTTTCGAAAAAGAAGGAGACATGGCCGAAAATAATAACAATGCAAGGAAGATTCTTGGTGACTTTACTGCACCAAATTCCAATTTACATGGAAGAAGCATCTCAATCCCTGCCATCGGAGCAAACAATTTTGAGCTAAAGCCTCAATTAGTTTCTCTGATGCAACAGAACTGCAAGTTTCATGGACTTCCATCAGAAGATCCTTTTCAGTTCTTAACTGAATTCTTGCAGATCTGTGATACTGTTAAGACCAATGGGGTTGATCCCGAGGTCTACAGGCTTATGCTTTTCCTGTTTGCTGTAAGAGACAGAGCTAGAATATGGTTGGACTCCCAACCTAAAGACAGCATGAACTCTTGGGATAAGCTGGTCACGACATTCTTAGCCAAGTTATTTCCTCCTCAAAAGCTTAGTAAGCTTAGAGTGGATGTTCAAACCTTCAGACAAAAAGAAGGTGAATCCCTCTATGAAGCTTGGGAGAGATATAAGCAACTGACCAAAAAGTGTCCTTCTGACATGCTTTCAGAATGGACCATCCTGGATATATTCTATGATGGTCTGTCTGAATTATCAAAGATGTCATTGGACCATTCTGTAGGTGGATCCATTCACCTAAAGAGAATGCCTACAGAAGCTCAGGAACTCATTGACATGGTTGCAAATAACCAGTTCATGTACACTTCTGAAAGGAATCCTGTGAGTAATGGGATGCCTCAGAGGAAGGGAGTTCTTGAAATTGATACTCTGAATGCCATATTGGATCAGAATAAAATATTGACTCAACAAGTCAATATGATTTCTCAGAGTCTAAATGGAGTGCAAGCTGCCTCCAACAGTACTAAAGAGGCATCTTCTGAAGAAGAAGCTTATAATCCTGAGAACCCTGCAATAGCAGAGGTGAATCACATGGGGGAACCCTATGGAAATACCTATAATCCCTCATGGAGAAATCATCCAAATTTCTCATGGAAGGATCAACAAAAGCCTCAACAAGGCTTTAATAATGGTGGAAGAAACAGGTTTAGCAATAGCAAGCCTTTTCCATCATCCACTCAGCAACA